>NW_026111594.1:465000-471015 GCF_024679095.1 Eriocheir sinensis
ATTCGTCCGGTAAAATTAGGGTTGCCCAGTATGTCACAACTGTCACCTCTGCCATATATATATTGGACGACAGGCATCTCTCTCGCTCTCCTGATTACGGATTCACTACAAACACACATTTTAATACAACATTTCGGGCCCGGTGATAAATTTGAATATGATTGTAATGAACAGGATTATTGATATTATTGTTGTTTTTTTAATTAGTTGGTTGAGTTGAGTGAAGTTTTTTTTTATTGTTAGTAGACTGAGGCTGACTGCTCGTGTGGGTGAAGGCTATTTATCTACCCGTCTATCTATCTCTTTATTTAATTGTCTTATTTTTATTCACTGTTGAAAGGCATTTTATTACGACTTCTCTCGTGTTGAAATCTTTTTTTTTATCTTTATTTATTTATTTAATTATCGGTTTTATTTGTTGTATGTACCGATTTTCATTTTTTTTATTTATATTTATTGTAGAAAGACTTTGTATTTATTGCAGACTGAGGCACATTTTCTTTTGTGTTGAAAGGCTTAATGTTCATCCATTTATCTACTTATTTATCTTATTTATTTTATAGTTTTTTTTTTATTTTCATTTATTTATTGTTGGAAGGATTTGCATTTCTAGCAGATCGAGGCACGCCCCTCTTGTGTTGATTATCTGATTTATCTTATTAATTATTTTCTATATTTTAATTATTGTTGATAGACTTTGTATTTCTAGCAGGTCGAGGCACACTTCCCTTGAGTTGAAAGGCTTTAAAAGAGACGGTGAGGATAACGCTTGAAATAACACAGAGTACGCGGAAGAAATCTACCCAATACAAGACAACCTAACACACAAGACTAAGGACAAGTAGCACAGTCCATCACAGTGGCTCTGTAATCGCCCGAACCAAACTCTTCAGTCTTCCACACTCCACAGCGGTTAGGTTTTCGACGCAACACCAGAAACACAAGAAATTTCCCGCACCGTTTCCTCTAATTTCTTAACCTAAACATGAACGCCAAACACTATACAAGGAATTTTTGAAGTCTTTGGTATTGGTTTGGAGGCTTGCCAACCCATCATGGCGAACTGTGAAAGTGGCCCTAAATCCATAATCAGCCTTATACACCATCAAGACTTGTCCTCATCAACACAGGCGCCGAAGCAGTGCAATACTTCTTAGATAGACATGTGCGTACAAAGAAAGAGAGCTACTCAACACCACAGGACAGCCAGCGCAAAAATTTAGTCCGTTTTCAAGAAGATTCGATACTACTCACTTTTGGAGACTTCCTTTGACCATCAGATGTAGGTTTACCTGGAAAGAAAGAATACAGTCATTAATGAAGAAGACTCAAAACTTTAAGTATGTCAAATTTAATCACGATAGCAACAACCCTTGTATATATTCAGTTAGAAATTAGAGGAGAAGGAGGATGGGAAGGGAAAGGCAGAAAAGTAGGGGGAGAAAGAGGGAGTGGAGGTCGATGAGAGGGAGAAGGAGGAAGAAGAGGGAGAGGAAAAAGAGGAGGAGAAAGAGGGGAGGTGATGTTCTCAAGTTCTTATGTAAAACCCGGTTAATCTTGTCTGTGGCCTTGGGAAATGGTTGTAATGGAGTTTAAAAGTATGGACCAACATCCCAAACCAGTCTTATGTACCATCAAGCCTTATCATCCTCCTCCTCCTTCTCATTTTGTCATTTTCTTCTCCTTTCCTCCATTCTTACTTTATCATCATTTTGTTTTCTTCATCCTTTTCCATGTCTCCTTCCTCTTCCCTTCTTCCTCTTCTCCTTCCTTCCCTCTAATCTCCTTTTCCTTACAGGAACAGTTCAGTAACACACACACGCCGAACCTATGCAGTACTTTCCGTTCCACGCTGCTATACCCAATCCAGTGCAGCTGCCAGTCACGCGTGCCAGCTGTGAAAGGAAAGAATATATATATATATATATATATATATATATATATATATATATATATATATATATATATATATATATATATATATATATATATATATATATATATATATATATGAATAAAATAATACTATAATACTAAATACTAAACAGGAAAATATGAAAACAAGAAGAATCATGAATTTATAAAATAGGGTTGGAACTAACAGTGTCATTTATTTCATAATTAATTTACTCTTTATTACTTTATTTATTGCTTCATATCATTAGTCTGCCATTATTTAACCTTTTTTTCATTTTTACTTATTTAGATTTATTTTCTTTCAGTTACTGGTTTGTTTATTAATATGTAAACATTCATTCATTCTAAAATAGTTGTAGGAGGGCAAAACAAAACAAGTCACATTTATACATTTTATTACACATACTCATACATATTACCACACATATTACCACACATGGTATTTACTCGCCCACAATTCTGTCCTGCCAAGCCACTGCTCCGGGTGTTGTAGTAGTCCATGAGGTAGGCGCGGATTCCCGTGCTTTTATATGCCACATGGGCATCAGATGATCAGCTGTCAGAAATCTTGGCACTGTCGGAGAATTGTCCACGACATGTCGTCGACACTTCGGTGACATGCGAAGACAATTCGGAGACTTGTCGCCAGTTATTCCGCGACAAAAAACGACATGGACGCCAAATAGTCGGCGACATGTCTCCGAATTGTCCCCGAATTGTCTTGAGCATTCGCCGACATGGCGCCGAATGGTCACGAACTATAAGAATTTTGGTCATGTCGGCGAACCGGTCGCCGAATTTTTTCACGAACTGAAATGGTAAGTCAGTCAGCTATGCACGGCAATATAACGCAACCACAAACCCTTAAGGAATACGCCAATAGTGTTCTGAATTTTGTGAAGGAGAAAGAACACTGAAAGGCGGTACATGTATGTGCACCAACTCTTTTTAAATACAGCTCTGGAGTGAAGGAAAGAGAAAGAACATTGAAATTATAATACTCAGTTACGTAAAGCATGAAAATACATGTATCAACCATTAAGGAAGATTCTAATGCCATTCCTAAGTGTACAAAGGAGTAAGAACACTGAAATGCGGTAATTATATATCCATTACCTCTTTAAATACAGTTCTAGAGTGAAATGAAGAGAAAGAACATTGAAGGTATACTACTCAGTTACGTACGGCAAGAGAATACATGTATCAACCTCAAGGAGGATTCTAATACCATTCTAAATTGTATAAAGAACACAGAAATGCGGTAAAAAAAAAAGAATTACATGACTCCAGACTGGAGACTGTAGAACGCTTAACCTCAGACCATTCTATCATTTCTGATTAGTAAAAGGAACCATGTGTCCTTTATTGCCTCTAAAACCCAATTTCTCCACCTATGAACTTGACACAATCTTCCAAACACCTATCCCTTATTCTTTGACAACACTCAGCTGTCACTTTGTTCAACACTAAACATCCTCGGTCTATCCTTATCTTAAAATCTTAACTGGAAACTTCACATCTCCTCTCTCGGTAAATCAGCTTCCTCGAGGTTGGACGTTCTGTACCGTCTCCGCCAGTTCTTTTCCCCCGCACAGTTGCTATCCATATACAGGGCCTTGTCCGCCCTCATATGGAGTATGCATATCACGTGGGGGGGCTCCACTCACAGCTCTTCTGGACAGAGTGGAGTTCAAGGCTCTCTGTCTCATCAGCTGGCGATTACGAGAGAGAGAGAGAGAGAGAGAGAGAGAGAGAGAGAGAGAGAGAGAGAGAGAGAGAGAGAGAGAGAGAGAGAGAGAGAGAGAGAGAGAGAGAGAGAGAGAGAGAGAGAGAGAGAGAGAGAGTAATCTAACCTAATCTCGCCTTACCTAACCCTAACCGAACCTAACCTAACCTAACGTAGCCTTACTTAATATAGTGTAAAGTAATGCACGAAGACCTACCCTATCTTAACTATCGTTACCTGACCTAACTTAACCTAATCTATCCTAGCGAGAAGGCGAGGGCGAGAGAAGGCGAGAGAGGGTAAGGGGAAGGATGTGAGAGTGGGGCGAGTCTAGAGAAATACAGGAAGACCTAACCCAGCTTACCCTAGCCTTATACCTAAAATAATATAATCTAACCTAATATATCCTAGCGAGAGGGAGCAGACAAGGGAAGGAGAGGTAAGAGGCATGATGGGGACGAGTCTATCTTAGCGAGAGGGAAAGGGCGAAGGAGAGGGAGAGGGTGAGAGGGACGACTTACCTAACCTAACCTCACCTAGTCTTACCTACTCTAACTTTAACTAGTCTTACCTAACCTAGCTTCATCTAGCCTTACATAACCTAATCTATCCTAGGAAGCAGGTAGGAGCGAGAGAAAGGGAATGCCAGTGCGAGGCAAGGAGTGCAAAAGGGACGACTCAACCTAACCTTACCTAGCCTAACCTAACCTAACGTAACCCAATCTTAACTAGCGAGCAGACAATTAAGCCAAGGTCAGCATCCCACCCAGACAATTAAGCCAGGGTCAGCGTCTCACCCAGACAATTAAGACAAGGTCAGCACCCCACCCAAACAATTAAGACAGGGGCAGCATCTCACCCAGACAATTAAGACAAGGTCAGCATCCCATCCAGACAATTAATCCAGGGTCAGCATCCCACCCAGACAATTAAGCCAAGGTAATCATCCAATCCAGACAATTGCCAAGGTCAACATCCCACCCACTAAGCCAAGGTCAGCATCCCACCTACACAATTAAGCCAAGGTCAGCATCCCACCTAAACAATTAACCCCTGGTCAGCATCCCACCTAGACACTTAAGCCAAGGTCAGCATACCACCCAGACAAATAAGCCAAGGTCAGCATCCCACCTGGACAATGCAGCCAAGGTCAGTATACCACCCAGACAATTAAGCCAAGGTCAGCATCCCACCTACACAATTAAGCCATGGTCAGCATCCCACCTAGACAATGAAGCCAAGGTCAGCATACCACCCAGACAAATAAGCCAAGGTCAGCATCCCACCTAGACAATGCAGCTAAGGTCAGCATCCCACCTAGACAATTAAGCCAGGGTTAACATCCCACCTTGACAATTAAGCCATGATCAGCATCCCACCCAGACAATTAAGCAAGGGTCAACATCCCACCTTGACAATTAAGCCATGATCAGCATCCTACCCAGACAATTAAGCCAGGGTCAGCATCCCAACCACAATTAAGCCAAGGTCAGCATACCACCCAGACAATTAAGCCAGGGTCAGCATCCCACCCAGACAATTAAGCCAAGGTCAGCATTCCACCCAGACAATTAAGCCAGGGTCAGCATCCCACCTAGACATTAAGCCAAGGTCAGCATACCACCCAGACAATTAAGCCAGGGTCAGCATCCCACCTAGACAATGAAGCCAAGGTCAGCATACAACCCAGACGAATAAGCCAAGGTCTGCATCTCACCCAGACAATTGCTTCAAGGTTTGCATCCCAAACAGACAATTAAGCCAGGGTCAGCATCCCATCCAGACAATTAGGCCAGGGTGAGCATCCCAAACAGGCACTAAGCCATGGTCAACATCTCACCCAGACAATTAAGCCAAGGTCAGCATCCCACCCAGATAATTAAGAAAAGGTCAGCATCCCACCCTGACAATAAGCCAGGTTCAGCATCCTACCCTGACAATTAATCTAGGGTCAGCATCCCACCCTGACAATTAAGCCAAGGTCAGCATCCCACCCTGGCAAATGAGCCAGGATCACAATCCCACCCAGACAATTGAGCCAGGCTCAGCATCCTGCCCAGGCAGTTGCCAGGGTCATCATCCCACCCAGGCAGTTAGGCCAAGGTCAGCATCCCTCCCAGGCAGTTAAGCTGAGGGTCAGCATTCATCCCAGGCAGTTGAGCCATGGTCAGAATCACACCCAGTCAATTAAAACAGTGTCATCATCCGACCCAGACATTAAAGCAAAGGTCAGCATCCCACCCTGGCAGTTAAGCCAATGTCAGTATCCTACCCAGGCAGTTGCCAAGGTCAGCATCCCACCCAGACAGTTGGCCAGGGTAGGCATCCAACCCAGGCAGTTAAGCCAGGGTCAGCATCCCACCCTGGCAGTT
>NW_026111595.1:0-125000 GCF_024679095.1 Eriocheir sinensis
CAGTGAGTCGCTGTTATTAAGTGACTGCCTTAAGACGCTGTACATTTCAAGATCGCCATCAAGTGATTGCCCCGGAGGCCTGTAAGTGACAGATATATTTAAATTGACTTTTGCAATGTTTACTCGCACGCACAAATGTTCAACGTTACTGTTTCTTGGTGTTTTGTCAGTAGGTTGCAAGTAGCTTTTGACAAAAGGGCGACACCACCCTCTACGGTTTACACGATCATTGTTGAAGAATCTGTAGCCATCTATGTTGTATTCGGAACTTAAATCAATATTAGTGGTGTCGATAAATGTTTCGGTTATAGCAATTACGTCAAAGTTTTCTGTCAGAGCAAGACATCGCAGTTCATCAAATTTGTTTCTTAGGCTACGCGCATTGAAACTAAGGACTCTTATTAGAGAGAGAGAGAGAGAGAGAGAGAGAGAGAGAGAGAGAGAGAGAGAGAGAGAGAGAGAGAGAGAGAGAGAGAGAGAGAGAGAGAAGCTGATTGAAAAGTGAGATCAAAATAGTAACAAATCTCAACTTAAAATATAAATCTAAACAGTTCATAATGTTTATTTATGAAGATAGAATTGAGTATCTTTTGTAAGCGTGCGAATGCAATTAAGAACTTACGACAATATTCATGACGTTTATTTTTATTTATATACATACATACGTTTACAAAAGACATACAAATTTCATATATAGAGAGAAATGGACACAATTTTTTTTTTTTTACAACGAAGGAGACAGCTCAAGGGCACACTAAAAAAGAAAACAATAATAAAACAAAGCCCGCTACTCGCTGCTCCCAAAAAAGAATCAAAAGAGGTGGCCGAAAGAAAGGTCAATATCGGGAGGAGAGGTGTTTTGATACCCTCCTTTTGAAAGAGTTCAAGTCGTAGGCAGGAGGAAATACAGATGAAGGAAGATTGTTCCAGAGTTTACCAGCATGAGGGATGAAAGAGTGAAGATGCTGGTAAACTCTTACATAAGGGGTTTGGACAGTATAGGGATGAGCATGAGTAGAAAGTCGTGTGCAGCGGGGCCGCGGGAGGGGGGGAGGCATGCAGTTAGCAAGTTCAGAAGAGCAGTCGGCGTGGAAATATCGATAGAAGATAGAAAGAGAGGCAACATCGCGGCGGAATTTAAGAGGTAGAAGACTAGCAGTAGGAGGAGGAGAGCTGATGAGACGAAGAGCCTTAGACTCCACTCTGTCCAGAAGAGCTGTGTGAGTGGAGCCTCCCCACGCCTGAGATGCATACTCCATACGAGGGCGGACAAAGCCCCTGTATATGGATAGCAACTGCGCTGGGGAGAAGAACTGGCGGAAACGATATGTACAGAACGCCCAACCTCGAGGAAGCTGATTTAGCGAGAGAGGGGATATGAAGTTTCCAGTTGAGATTTTGAGTTAAGGATCGACCGAGGATGTTTAGTGTTGACGACGGTGAAAGCTGAGTGTTGTCGACGAATAGGGGATAGGTGTTTGGAAGACTGTGTCGAGTTGATAGATGGAGAAGTTGAGTTTTTGCAGCACTGAAGGACACAAGGTTCCTTCTCCCCCAATCGGAAATGATAGCAAGGTCTGAGGATAAGAAGTCTGTAGCCTCCAGTCTGGAGTCGTGTACTTCCTGTTGAGGGGGTCTTCTATTGAAAGAAGTTGAATAATGCAGAGTGGAGTCGTCGGCGTATGAGTGGACAGGACAGTTTGTTATGGAAAGAAGATCATTGATGAATAACAGGAAGAGAGTGGGTGATAGGACAGAGCCCTGTGGAACGCCACTGTTGATAGGTTTAGGGGAAGATCAGTGACCGTCTACTACCGCAGAGATAGAACGGCCGGAAAGGAAACTGGAGATAAAGGAACAGAGAGAGGGATAGAATCCGAAAGAGGGCAGTTTAGAAAGCAAAGAGTGGTGCCAGACTCTATCGAAGGCTTTCGATATGTCTAGCGCAACAGAGAAAGTTACACCGAAACGGCTAAGAGAGGATGACCAAGAGTCAGTTAAGAGAGCAAGAAGATCGCCAGTAGAACGCCCCTTGCGGAATCCATACTGGCGATCAGATAGAAGGTTAGAAGTGTAAAGGTGCTTTTGAATCTTCCGGTTAAGGATTGATTCAAAAGCTTTAGATAGACAGGATAGTAAAGCTATAGGGCGGTAGTTTGAGGGATTAGAACGGTCACCCTACTTAGGCACAGGCTGTACAAAGGCATACCTCCAGCAGGAAGGAAAGATCGATGTTGATGGCCAGAGACGAAAGAGTTTAACCAGGCAGGGTGTCAGCACAGAAACAGTTTTTAAGGACAATAGGAGGCACTCCATCAGGTCCATAAGCCTTCTGAGAGTTGAGGCCAGAGAGGGCATAGAAAACATCATTTGGAAGAATCTTAATAACAGGCATAAAGGAGTCAGAGGGGGGATGAGTAGTAGGAATATGCCCAGAATCGTCCAGGGTGGAGTTCTTACAGAATGTTTGAGCGAAGAGTTCAGCTTTAGAGACAGATGAGACGGCAGTGCTGCCGTCAGGGTTAAGGAGAGGAGGGAAAGAGGAAGAAGTGAAATTGGAGGAGATATTTTTGGCTACATGCCAGAAGTCACGGAAAGAATTAGAAGAAGCAAGGTGTTGACATTTTCTATTAATGAAAGAAGTTTTGGTAAGTCGGAGAATAGATTTGGCACGATTCCGGGCTGAAATGTAAAGATCAACGTTAGCGGGAGTTCGAAGGCTCCGGAACCTTTTGTGAGCTGCCTGTCTATCACCAGTCTAGCACCAGAACAAGAATGATTAAACCAAGGCTTTTTAGCATGGGGAGAAGAGAAAGTACGTGGAATGTATGCCTCCATTCCAGAGACAATTACCTCTATGATGCGCTGAGCACACACAGAGGGGTCTCTCTCCTGGAAGCAGTAATCATTCCACGGGAAATCGGAAAAGTACATCCTCAGGTCCTCCCACCGAGCTGAAGCAAAATGCCAGAAGCATCGCCTCTTCGGTGGGCCCGGAGGATGTACAGGAGCGATAGGACATGATACAGAAATAAGGTTATGATCGGAGGAGCCCAACGGAGAGAACAGTTTGGCAGAGTAAGCAGAAGGATTGGAGGTAAGGAAGAGGTCTAGAATGTTGGGCCTGTCTCCAAGACGGTCGGGAATACGAGTAGGGTGCTGAACCAACTGCTCTAGGTCGTTGAGGAGAGCAAAGTTGTAGGCTTGTTCACCAGGCTGGTCAGTGAAAGAGGATGAAAGCCAAAGCTGGTGGTGAACATTGAAATCTCCCAAGATGGAGATTTCAGCAAAGGGAGAGTGAGTCAAGATGTGCTCCACTTTAGAGTTCAAATAGTCAAAGAATTTGACATAGCAGAGTTAGACGAGCGATAAACAGCACATATGTATTTAGTAATAGAATGACAATGAAGTCTTAGCCAGATGGTGGAAAATTCAGAAGAGTCAAGGTCGTGGGCACGAGAGCAAGTGATGTCGTTGCGCACGTAGGCGCAACATCCAGCTTAAGATTGAAATTTAGGATAGAGATAGTAGAAGGGAACAGAGTAGAGGTTGCTGTCAGTAGCCTCAGAAACCTGTGTTTACGAACACTATAGGTTCTCATTTGATTTGTTTCGATTCTATTTCTTAATTTTCAACTCGGATACTTTTTCTTTCATCTAGATATATATTAAAACAAAACACAGCCGATTTTTTCTATTTAAGTACATTTTTGCATTTGTTAAGCTTTATATAACAGATTAATTTAAACATTTTACTTATGCCTCCGAACGCTAAAACTCCGGAAGTGCGTCGTCTCTGAAGTGACGTCACATAGGAACCTCGTCACGTGACCATCCCACCAGCCAATCGCAGTCGAGAGAGAGAGAGAGAGAGAGAGAGAGAGAGAGAGGTCAGTTTTGGTCAGGGAAACTATATACTAGGAGATAGTGGTATTCAGTAGTTCTTCGGGAGTGCAGAAGTACCGCCATCTATTGGGGCCCAACAAAAACGGCATTTTTAGGGGTATCTTTACAATTTTTAAAGTACCTGCCTGGGCACCTTATTCTGCCTTTACTTGTTCATAATTGTAAAATGATTACTAATGCGGGAAAGAAAAATATATTTGTTCTTATGTTTTTAGGTCTTATATACACTACATCAATTTGTTAATTAAGGAAAACATAGTGTAAAAAGCATTTTCTAAGTCTCTCTCTCTCTCTCTCTCTCTCTCTCTCTCTCTCTCTCTCTCTCTCTCTCTCTCTACATAAAGTTGGGGGGCATACGCTGTAGCAGCGCGTGGCCTCGGTGCAGATCTCCGTGACATTGACCCTTGAGCCTGTGGTGGGAGGGAGCCCATTATCACGGGACACAGAGGCCAGTATGACATCCGGTTTACCACAGTTTACCTTCCCAAGTTTCTCCAGGTACCCATTCATCGACCAGCCCGAGAGGGAGGATGAACAGCTGGTTGGGCTGCACGCCGACTGCCCGGGCTGGGACTCGAACCCGGGCCCGCGGAGTAGAAGCCCGGCACGCTGACCACTAGACCACGGAGGCGTATCATATATATATATATATATATATATATATATATATATATATATATATATATATATATATATATATATATATATATATATATATATATATATCTATCAATGGGGGCATACGCCGGGGGGCGCGTCGCCTCGCCCACCGTACGACGCCAAGGCCGGGGGTCCCTCCGAGCGAGTCTCCATGTAGGTACCCTTCCCACCCCGAGTGCCTCCCGACTGGTTCTATCGACTTGCTCAAGCCACGAACTCCGTGGGCGTCCCCTTAGCCTCCTCCACTCAGGATCAGATTCCGGAAAACGTGCCACCTACCCGTATAGCCGGAGTTGGCGTTGACGGACTATGTAGGTAATATATGTCAAATCAGTCTCATGGAGTAATCGCCAGTTTGACACAAAGTCATTCCAGCGATATCCCATGATTCTGCGTAGACACTTATTACCAAAGGAATCAATCTGCCTCTCCATGTCCCCATTTAGTGTCCATGTCTCACAACCATAGAGTAAGACAGGGAGCATAAGGGACTTGATGATCCGGATCTTTGTCCTTCCGCACAGGTATCGACAACGCTATATACTCGTGTTGAGCGAATCCATAACACCGTGGGCCAGACCAATCCGCCGAAGATTTCCTGGCCAGACTCACCGTTTATGAACTACGCTACCGAGATACGTGAAAGTTTCTGAGATCTCAAAGTCCTCGCCACACGCATAAACAGACTGTACGTGGGCTAACACTTGGCACCTGCTGTCCCTTGCTGCCAAAACGAACCCCATCGAAGTGGCCACTACAGATGGCTTGGGTGTGTTTTTGAAAACCAATTTTCAAGTCTTTCATCCACTGGAGGCACCTGCAGTCGCATAGTAATTTTAACTAAATGCCAATCAATGCAAACATGTAGTGCCATGAAAGACGACAACAGTCCTTAAATCTTAATATATTCTTGAACCCTTAGACGGCAGTGGAAAGCAAGGTTTGGGTAATTTATGAAGTGTAATTATGCTTCACATTGTTCTTGTCACTGGCTGTCAGGGGTTCATCTCCAGTGGCGCACTACTTCAAATGAACTTTACATAGCCTAGCATCTAACAAGGGGGGGATTCGCCTCCCTCGACCCCCTTCATAATCTGGACCCCGCCACATGTTTGATGCGCCGGTAAAACTAGAGAAGTACAACAGTATGTGAGACCTTGAAAAGGTTATTGTTCTCGTGGGGGCAATATTGGAGGCGCGTAGTGAATCTCTTTATTTACCAATTCCAGCTGGTAATAAAATTTCCACATTATCATTATCACTTATCCGCGGCTGGCATCCTTCCGAAATAAATGGAGCTTCACACCAGGCTGTGTCCTCCCTCTTATCCCCCAAAACGGCGCAAGACATGGTCTGAGGCTCCGGCTGTGGTGAGCGTAGCGGCGCTGTGTTGAATTTGAATGAGGCAGCGTTGCCATCGGAGGAGAGAAAGATGCTGCTGCGAGTAGCGATATAATAACCAGTATGCGTTAGCTCGAGATAATCTTATCCACCCACTCTTTCCCCCTACAAACCAATAAATTCATGTAAATCATTACTGGAGGAGCTCAGCGTGGGTGCTAAACCACTGAGTTTGAAAGAAAAACATAATCACATAGTTTTGAAAGACGCGGGACAGGAGGGCTACAACTTTGGTTCATTCCAGTATGTATACAGAAAGGTAAAATACATTAAGCACATCTAACCACTTCTAGCCTCCCACAAATGCAGAGAAAGTTATATAACTACGGTACAATAATAGCATTACTAAAAATAGCATGACATGCAGTCAGGCTTTATCTACCTGGGAAACATATATAGTTCATATCAATATCTGGTTAATCTAGCCAACAACTGCTTCTAATATACCGAAAAAAATAGCATGGGTACTGCATAGGATACTTCTTTTGCTTCACATTTGTGAAGATTTTAGTTACCGGTCGTCCTAATTTACTGCGTAAACGGCTTGATTATGTGGGGGTGCCTTGCAAATTTCTAAGTCCAGTGTTGTTGTATGACACGAGGGCTCTGTGGGGAGACTGAGCCTCTTAGCTGCCAGTACTACACAACATAAACTAGTTCCTAAGTCAGTAATATCCAGAACGTGCATGGATCAAAACGATTTCGGACAAAAAACGGTCTTTTAAGAGTTCTACGTTATTTTCTTTTATATATTAAAGCAACTAATGCCGCAGCTATTTGTATTTTCTAATTTTAAAGGAATACATTCGTGAAATTTTACTACGCGAGGGTGTATCAGTGGTGGCCCCTATAGGCGGGTTCCTGAAGTCAGATGTTTTCAAGCCGCCATAATGGATGGAAGGCCCGACACTCTCGCTCCCTCAAAATATCAGTCTACTTCACCTCTCGGTAAGTGTTAACTGAGTATTTAACCTCTTTATTGGTATGCATGTAGGTTGACAAAAGGACCGATTACTATCCCAATACCTAGTCCAACAGTGACACGGGCGTGTCATGTGCGCTTTGTGATTCGCGGTCGCAGAAGCTGTGACAAGCACATGTCAGAAAACAAACGGATATTGTTCAACGCTCGATACTTATAGTTTGAGTAAAATGGAGGCCAGGGTGATACGCAACAGTCGGTAGGTCACTCCCAGGTCAGTTAACAGCAGGAGCGTCAGTGCGGGATGACAGCTGTCACAAATCTGTTTTATTTTGTTCCCTAAACTACTCGGTAAAAATGATCTAGCATCAACTTACAAGAAGTGGACGGGTTAACCGTCAGTATTGTACCATATGTAATTATGAAACATGACATTTCCCAAGAGTTGCTCGACTACGGATTGGGGCACCGGGGGTGGTGGGGTGGGGGTTCAACTACGCTGACCGTCCAATTACACGCCCGACATTCGTCAACAGACCCGCTGCGGCGGCTGCTACGTTATATTGGAATAGATTACAAGAGTATACGTTAGGAAATTTCCTTTCTTAAGAGACTAGGGATTTTTCCCGATTTTGGGGATTTTTGTAGGGACATTTTGAAAGCCCATTTTTCATTGATTTGGCCTTCCACCACCAAAACCACTGTTCCCTACAGGGATTAATCGAGCGCATCATATATGTGAGTGAGGTCGATGGGGCGAAGCCCCCCAGTTAGCTGCCAGGTCGCAAAGTTCGGTTGGGGTACTTTAAGAGGGGGAGGGGTCCAGGGGGGGCGCAGCCTCCCTTGGTTAGCAGGGGGATCGAGGTTAGGTTATGTAAAGTTCGGTTAGTTTAAATATGCTCACCCACCCTAAGGAACCGATTTCAAGTGCATCATACATGTGGGGGGTTAGCGACGGTACGTTTGGTTAGCGACGGTACGCTTCGTTAGCGACGGTACGCTTGGTTAGCGATGGTACGCTTGGTTAGCGATTAGCCCACGCATGTGAGACCAGGTCCACCACGCGTGGTTATTTTTTTTTAGAACACGCAGCCCAACGGCTGTCGTGCTGAGGGCCGGATATAGCCCGGGCCTGTTCAGCCCGAGCCCCGGATGACCTTGAGTCATGGCTCGGGGCTGTTTAGGGGTGGTTAGCGATGGTACGCTTGGTTTGCGACGGAACACTTGGTTAGCGATGGTGCGCTTGGTTAGCGATTAGCCCACGTATGTGAGAGTATACGTTAGGGATTTTCCTTACTCTCGAGAACAGGGAATTTTCCTTAATATAGAGATTTTTCTAGGGATATTTTGGAAGCCCATTTTTCAGTGATTTTGCCATCCCCCCCATCAACCCCGGTTCCCCACAGGTCCCCAGGCTTGTGTTGGGGGTAGGGAGGGCTGGGGTGATGGAGGGGGAGTAGTTGTTCCCTAGTTTTACCCAATATTTATCTCTATATATGTTTTTTATCTAAAATTGGAAATAACCAGACTAAAGAAAAAATAGCAACATTTGCTGCTTGATCCCATGTAGCAACACTGCTGATGGGGTACTGGGGGTGGGGGTAAGGTGCTGGAGGGGGGGGGGGTCGCCTGAATGCGTACACCACCACCTCGCCTGCGGTGGCCCATAGTAGCCCCGTCCCTTATTCTCCTATGGAGCAACACGAGACACCGGCAGGACCACTTGTTTCTCTCCCCTCCGTCAGCCTCTCGGCCACATTTGAAGTTGATTTTGTTGTTCCTGAGACTCTACAGTCTTTCTGCATTTTCCTTTTCTATCCTTTTGTTTGTTTTCTACTTTTACACTTTTCATTTTCTTTTCATTTATCTTTTACTGCTGTATTATTTTCTTCCACACAGCTGATGACGCGGCTGCCTTGTGATTGGCTGGCACGCTTTGCGTAAGCGATTTGGATTCGCTGACGAGCCTAATGACGTCATGAAGGCTTTTGCCCAATCAACTGCCTCTCTGATATACATCCCACCCACATTTTTTATTCTGAATTCAGATGCAGCAAAGGATGTGAGGAGGGTGTAAGTCTAAACGAGGGCGTTAAATCCTCGAACTTGCCCTCTTTTCAGAATCTGGCCCCTGGTGGTGATGGTATAAAGCACTTTTTCTCTAGTGGGCTCAAGGGCGGGAGACGAACTCGCTGTTAACGCACTATTAAGGCTGAACAGCTAACCAGGCAAGGCGCACTGTACTCCTGGGTGCCTTGGGGTGCTCATGCTCGCTGGCAATCGCTGCACGTGCCGTAGGAGAGCCTATAAGGACAATGATATGACACTTCTTTTCTAGGGAGTAGTGGAGGACCATGGCGGGGCGGGAGCCAGGTAACTCTGGACCTTTCATTTCACTCGCTGTTAACGCAATATTTAAGGCTATACAGCTAACCAACTACGGCCATATACACTCCTGGCTGCCTTGGGATGCTACTCTTCATTGGTCATCACTCCACACGTTGTAAGGTAGCCGCTACAGCGAGTTTGAGAGCTTTGCTCACCTCGAGTGTCGCTTTGAAGAGAAAAAAATGGCGGATCAGCTGATGCCTGGCGCCAAACATCAGCTGATTTAGGGCCACTTTCACAGCCGTCTGAACACCCTAAACAAAGGCCCTGCCAGCCTGGTTACAGGCATTACCACCGCCTTGATCTGCTTTCACAGTCGTTTTCGTGCCATCGGTGACCCCAAGCGTGGCGACGGTCATGACAAGACGAAGGCGCGTGAGTCGGCAGTGTTGGTATGCCGGAGCGGCGGGACATCCAAACTTTGCATCAGCTGAGCGGAGGATTGTCAAGGATAAATGTGAAAAATAAACGTACAAGAATAGTAAACGTGAATAATAAATATAAAGAAAAACTGGGATGAATAAATATGATGAAAAAATGTGAAGTGTCTCGTTGTAATACACCGCTCACATCGTCTAATAGCCTAATATTTATAAGGGATAATAGGAGAGTTAATGGTGACATGCATTAAAGTTCTACTATTTAGCAGATGTCATCAAGACAGACTCTTCACTTATATTCATTACAAATGATCATTATTCATATTTACTTAGCAGACTTCACATTTATTAATTACATAACAGGGGGGATTTCGTTGTATGTATATGCCCTATGCATACATATTAAGCTATCCAGAATAATACGAGAGTCTGACCAAGAAGGCATAACAGGTGAATAATGGTGAGGAGCACTGAAGTCCCCCGTCTCCTTTGAAGTGTACTTTTGCAGCAATAAACCATCACGTTCCTGTCACTCTGCATTCCTTTAATACACTTTACTGTCACTCTGCAATCCTTCAATACACTTTCCTGTCACTCTGCAATCCTTCAATACACTTTCCTGTCACTCTGCAATCCTTCAATACACTCTCCTATTACTCTGCAATCCTTCAATACACTTTCCTCTCACTCTGCAATCCTTCAATACATTTTCCTGTCACTGCAATCCTTCAATACACTCCAGTCACTCTGCAATCCTTCAATACAATTTCCTGTCACTGCAGTCCTTCAATACACTCCAGTCACTCTGCAATCCTTCAATACACTTTCCTCTCACTCTGCAATCCTTTAATACATTTTCCTGTCACTGCAATCCTTCAATACACTCCAGTCACTCTGCAATCCTTCAATACACTTTCCTCTCACTCTGCAATCCTTCAATACATTTTCCTGTCACTCTGCAATCCTTCAATATACTTTCCTGTCACTCTGCAATCCTTCAATACACTTTCCTGTCACTCTGCAATCCTTCAATACATTTTCCTGTCACTCTGCAATCCTTCAATACACTCCTGTCACTCTGCAATCCTTCAATACACTCCTGTCACTCTGCAATCCTTCAATACACTTTCCTGTCACTCTGCAATCCTTCAATACACTCCTGTCACTCTTCAATCCTTCAATACACTTTCCTGTCACTCTGCAATCCTTCAATACATTTTCCTGTCACTCTGTAATCCTTCAATTTACTTTCCTGTTACCCTGCAATCCTTCAATACACTTTCCTGTCAATCTGCAGGCCTTCATTACATTTTCCTGTCACTGCAATCCTTCAATACACTTTCCTGTCAATCTGCAGGCCTTCATTACATTTTCCTGTCACTGCAATCCTTCAATACACTTCCCTGTCACTTTGCAATCCTTCAATACACTTTCCTGTCACTCTGCAATCCTTCAATACATTTTCCTGTCACTCTGCAATCCTTCAATACATTTTCCTGTCACTCTGCAATCCTTCAATACACTTTCCTGTCACTGCAATCCTTCAATACATTTTCCTGTCACTCTGCAAACCTTCAATACATTTTCCTGTCACTCTCCTATCTTTCAATACACTCCTGTCACTCTGTAAACCTTTAATAGTATTGAAAGATTGCAGAGTGATAGGAAAGTGTATTGAAGGATTGCAGAGTGACAGGAAAGTGTATTGAAGGATTGCAGTGACAGGAAAGTGTATTGAAGGATTGCAGAGTGACAGGAAAGTGTACTGAAGGATTGCAGAGTGACAAGAAAGTGTAAAAAGGATTGCAGAAAGTGAGAAAGTAAAGGATTGAAGGATTGCAGAGTGAAAGTGAAAGTGTATTGAAGGATTGCAGAGTGACAGGAAAGTGTAAATGAAGGACAGGGAGTGACGATTGACAGGATTGCAGCAGCGATCGCCTCCACCTCCCGGCTGAGTCTGCTGTTGGGGGGAGCGGCAGATGCAGCACTGGAGGTTTCGGCGAGGCGGTGGGCCCTGGGACTGGCGCTGGCGTGCTCCCACGAAGCTCACGTTGCGATGCTGGAGAGACAAGCCGCAGAAGACACAGAAGAACTAAAAACTATCAGGAAAAAGCCTTGACCAGAAGTTTGTGCGAAATGAGATGGTAATGTTTCCTTAAAGTTGAGAAGTGGTGGTGGTGGTGGTGGTGGCGATGATGTGTCACTTGTATTGTGTGGTGGCGGTAGATGGTGAAGGCGGGAAACTTGTGTGTGTGGATGTATGTGTGTGTGTGTGTGTGTGTGTGTGTGTGTGTGTGAGAGAGAGAGAGAGAGAGAGAGAGAGAGAGAGAGAGAGAGAGAGAGAGAGAGAGAGAGAGAGAGAGAGAGAGAGACGAAAACACATATACAGGCTAAAAATGCTAGATACAGGAAAAAAAAACCAATGACAAACTACTTCATGTTGACACCTGTAATACAGTATTTAACTCCTCAAGTGTCCTCCCCACGCTACAAACAACGTATCAGTTACCTATTCAAGTGCCTCAGTTGTTTATAATTCAGACAGGAGCATAAACCCGAGGCCTCGCTGATGCGACAACACCTGGCCAATTGATAAACATATTTGCGTCGCTAACTTGGGCGGCTGATGCTAGCAAATCGAGACTTACCATTTGCACATTACTTCATATGTTCTGAATACGTTATCAACTTTAATTGGCGTGACATATCGTTCGGAGCAACTTGAGATAGTAAATAAGTTTTGAGTCACATTAGCCGGCAATTAACTAAAATACAAGGGTGTTGTTCGGACATCGTGTGTTCAACTAGTCAGCTGGCAGGAAACTTCCTAGGATAAAGGGCACCTCGAATGGCAAGTGTATTATCGCCTCGATTTAAGAGTTTCGCTCTTCCCATATTTTTTTTTCAGTAAAGGGAGCAACTGAAGGGCCAAAAAAAAATAATAATAATGAGAAAAACATCCCGCTAATCACTGCCTCTATAAAAAAAAAAAGTTGAGAAGAGTGGCCAAAAGAGTGCCTTCCCGCCTCGCTTCTTCCCCCCTAGCCTCGTCCACCTCCACACCACCTTGTGTTTGCTTTACCCTTCCACCCCGGCACACTTGCCTCATGTTAGAGTGTCCCTTTGTCCTCCCTTATTCCTCTCTTATATTGACATTGCTCGGGGTGACCAAAGCTCTCAAACTCGCTGTAGCGGCTCCCTTAGAACGTGTGGAGTGATGACCAGTGAACAGCAGCATCCATCCCAAGGCAGCCAGGAGTGTATACGACCGTAGTTGGTTAGCTGTACAGCCTTAAATATTGCGTTAACAGCGAGTGAAGTGAGAGCCCCAGAGTTACATCTCCCGCCCCGCCATGGTGCTCCCCAGAAAAGAAGTGTCATATCATTGTCCTTATAGGCTCTCCAACGGCACGTTCAGCGATTGCCAGCGAGGGTGAGCACCCCAAGGCACCCAGTACAGTGCGCCTTGCCTGGTTAGCTGTTTAGCCTTAATAGTGCGTTAACAGCGAGTGAAATGAGAGGACCAGAATTACCAGTTCGTCTCCCGCCCTTGAGCCCGCTAGAGAAAAAGTGCTTTATACCATCACCACCAGGGGCCAGATTCTGAAAAGAGGATGCAAGTTCGAGGATGTAACGCCCTCGTTTAGACTTACACCCTCCTCACATCCTTTGCTGCATCTGAACTCAGAATAAAAGCTTTGGGAGAGGATGTAAATCAGAGCGGCAGTTGATTGAGCGAAAGCCTTCATGACGTCATCAGACTCGCCAGCGAATCCGAATCGCTTAAGCAAAGCGTGCCAGCCAATTACACGGCAGCCGCGTCATCAGCTGTATGGAAGAAAGAAATACAGCAGTAAAAGATAAATCAAAAGAACAAGTGTAAAAGTAGAAAACAAACAAAAGGATAGAAAAGGGAAATGCAGAAAGACTGTAGAGTCTCAGGAACAAACTCAACTTCAAGGGCCCAGACACACGGATGACTCTGTCGTGCGATTTTTAATCGCCTCTAGTCGCGAGTAGTTGATATAACATAGGTTTCAATGGGAAAATCACTTACCCCAACACACGGGCGGGTGTGTAAAGCGACCACGCTGGCAGTCGCAAGTACAAAGCGCGTGCAAGGCGATTAATCGCTTGGACCCCCCCACACACGGGCGACATCCTGTCGCCTTTCCGAGGTACCGGAAGTGATCTGTCAGTCAGTCCTCCCTCATCACTCCTTGCACTCACACATCACACCATCTCTCCCCTACCATGGCATTTGATACAGATCGCTTTATAATTGAAATAGAAGGACGGCCAGCTATATGGGACACAAGGACCACTGAATACAGCAACAAAATATTAAAAAGGAAGGCTTGGGAGGGAATGTGTGGCCTTTTTGTGCAGGAATTTGAAGCAATGGACCCAGCAAAAAAAAAAAAAAAATGCATCAGGTATGTTTTCTGTGTTTGATTGTTTATATAGATATATATATATATATATATATATATATATATATATATATATATATATATATATATATATATATATATATATATACACACACACACACACACACACACACACACACACACACACACACACACACACACACACACAACACGAGCTATATAAACAAAACATACTTATGATAGTGTTACTACGAGTATATAAATAATAGTTACCTTAATGTGAGTGCAAGTCTCTCTTCAGCAGGAATACTCCTTCTCATGTTTGTGTCAGCTTTTTCAATGTGTGGCTTCATTAAGGTGAGCAGATGGTTGAAGGTGTCTTGTGTCATTCTAAAATAATTGAAAAATTTGTCATTGTCTGCCCGTAGGACATTCATTATTGTGTAGATTGTCCACTTGTAAGTCTGTTAGAAGTTAATGGATGCATCCACATTGATCGTCGTCGTCGGTGCCGACGACGACGACGACACATGAGAACAAACAGAAGAGCAGCTTCCTCATCAGAGTCCATGATGAAACTAGAGTCAGCAGTATCACATCTTGCCTGCCCAGCCGAGCCGCTTTACCCCATACACACGAGCGATTTAAAATCGCTTCTTACGCGATTTAAAATCGCTTCTAAGTCGTTCGTGTGTATGGGGTGGTCAAGCGATTGTGAAGTCGCTCGTGTGTCTGGGCCCCAAATGTGGCCGAGAGGCTGACGGAGGGGAGAGAAACAAGTGCTCTTGCCGGTGTCTCGTGTTGCTCTGAGTCTATAGTCTCCTTGGTTGTGGTTGTGAGTGTGCGAAGAAGTGTATAAAAGAGGAGGAGGAGGAGAAGAAAGAAAAGGAAGAGAAGGCATTAGTGAAGAAGAAAGGAGAAAAGGAAGAGGAAGAAGACGCCAGTGAAGAAGGAAGAGAGCAGGAGAAAAGGAAGAAGGAAGGTAATAGTCTGTTTTGTAATTTCTCTCTCTCTCTCTCTCTCTCTCTCTCTCTCTCTCTCTCTCTCTCTCTCTCTCTCTCTCTCTCTCTCTCTCTCTCTCTCTCTCTCGGACGCGGGGCAGACGTGCTCTGATGGAGCTTCGTATTTTATCTCGATTTTTCCCGAGCAATCTACAAGTGTCGCTAAAATAACACAACAAAAAGCTTCTCTTGGTCCGACGATATGGCGATCAAGTGAACAGATAAGTGAAATACCCACCACGAGGAAGATAATGACCATATAGTGTTAGAAAAAGTCAGCCACCCATAAAATGGCATCTACGACCTCGGCGTCCCCACCTCCTCGCCACTCACCCCAGGCATCCACCGGTAAGCCATCTCTCAACAACCCTACCAAGGAATTCCTGCACGCTGACTTCACTAAAGTGCAACTACAAAAGCACTGCCGATCACTTGGAATTACAAACGTGTGGGAACGCGGGAACGCGGGAACGCGCGGCGACAGGCGATCAAGACCTGAACAATTCTGTTGCTGGTGATAGTGAACAAGGGTCAACAGCATCAAAGCAAATGTCACCTGACATAAACGGAACAAACGATATTGAAAAAAGTGATGTTGTAGAGGAACTCAAGAAAGAACTACAGAAACTTAGTGCTATGATTGAAAACCTCCACACTCGTATGGCAACACTGGAGGCCGGCAACACAGGTCAGAGGGACGGTGAGGGTGAGGCCGCACCTCCCCTAAGGTCACCGCCCGGTAACACTCCCTCCTCCATTAATAACCTGTGTGACCGCGTGGCTGCAATAGAGGAAAAGTTGTTGGTGGTAGCGAGTGTTATAAGTGCTAGTCGGTTCACGGATAAAGAAACTCAGTATCCGTTAGGGTTGCTTTATTGCACAAAAATACAACAAGTCATTAAGACAAACACAACACAAAAAAAAGGTGTTTGTGTGGGTATGCGTTTGTGTGAATGTTGTTTGTGTAGGTTAACATTTAAGTGTTGGTGTATGTGTATAACAATGTGTAACGGTGGACAACAAGAGAACGTGGACGGACAGTCAAAGGTAAACGAATACAAGGAAAGTTAACGATGAAGACGCGACAAGACAGACTGACAGACACAGTGACGATGGACATTACATGAAAACACTGAGAATCTTAGTCTCTTTGCAGCACCCCATTTTCTTGTGTCACTGAGGGGAAGGAACACGCGATTCGAGCGGTGACTGCTACAGATATTCCCCCCCAGTGACTTCATAGAAGGAACGATATCTTCCTGGTGCGGAGTGGTGCAGATGGTGTTGTTTCGGCGACGGAGAGATGGGGCGCCTGGTCTGGGGCCAGTAGGTAAGCCGGCTTGACCCTGTCTACGGAGACCGCGTCCTGAGAACCCAGTCTGTCTATCGTGACAGTCTTTCTGGTCCGTCTCAGGACGCGGTAGGGTCCTTGGTAGGGCTGCTGCAGGGGCCGCCGAACGGCATCCACGCGCACGAAGACGTGGGTGCAGGTGTCGAGGTCCTGGTTGACGAAGGTCTTCTTCGGGGAAGAGCGAGGCTGCACCGGCTGGAGGCTCCTCATGGCACCTTTGAGGCGGGCGGCGAAGTCCTGGACGCCGCAGGGGGCGGTGTCAGGTGTGGGCGCCAGAAGTTCGCCTGGGAGCCGGAGGTTGGTGCCATACACTAGTTCAGCCGAGGAGTGGTGCAGGTCTTCCTTCAGGGAGGACCTGATGCCGAGGACCAAGGGAAGAGCCAGGGACCAGTTGTCGCGTTGGGTGGAGGCCATGAGGGAGGATTTCAGCTGCCGATGGAAGCGCTCGACCATGCCGTTAGCCTGCGGGTGATAACTTGACGTTCTGTAGCGGCGGATGCCAAGGAGGGTCATGACTTTGTTCCACACGTTAGCCTCGAACTGGCCGCCGCGGTCTGAGGTGAGGCTGAGAGGGACGCCGAACCTGGAGACCCAAGTAGCAATGAAGGCGTGGGCGACGGCGTCCGTAGTGATGTCAGCGATGGGGGCGGCCTCAGGCCAGCGTGTGAAACGATCCACGCAGGTGAGGATGTAGCGATGGCCTGCGGAGGGCGGCAGTGGACCAACAAGGTCAATGTGGACATGGTCGAACCTCTCCGTGACGGGCGTGAAGGTGCCGGGTGGAGAGTGTGTGTGTCGCGTCACCTTGGAGGCTTGGCAGTCAGTGCAGGTTTTGGTCCATAGTCTGACGTCTTTGTTAATTCCCTCCCAAATGAAGCGGGACGTCATCAAGCGCTGCGAGGCTCGAGTGCCAGGATGAGAGAGGTCGTGAAGCTGACGGAAGGCCTGGTAGCGGTGTCGCTGTGGCAGGTAGGGACGGATGGTGGCCGTAGAGACGTCAGCGTAGAGAGTGATCTTGGTGCCTGGGAGTGTGATTTTCTTCACTTTAAGCGCCGGGTTGTTCAGAAGCCTCTCCAGCTCTGCGTCGCCGGACTGATCGGCGGCTATGGCGGCGTAATCAAGTGAAGAGGACGTCACAGCGGTAATGTTGCGGGAGAGGGCGTCAGCTGGAGCGTTGTCTGCACCTTTGATATACCGGATGTCAGTGGTGAACTGCGAGATGTAGTCCATGTGGCGGAGTTGACGTGGTGTATAAGAGTCTTTGTTCCTCAGGAAAGTTGTAGTGAGGGGCTTGTGGTCGGTGAACACGTGGAAACGCCGGCCTTCAATGAAGTAGCGGAAGCGTTTGACAGCCTTGAAGATGGCGAGAAGTTCCCGGTCGTAAGCGCTGTACTTGGCTTCAGACTTGGAGAGCTTACGGGAGAAGAAGGCGATCGGCTTCCAGGCGTTGTCGACGAACTGTTGAAGGACAGCACCAGTCCCAGTGTCGGAGGCGTCTGTTGCAATCGAGATCTCCGCGTCATGGGCAGGGAAGGACAACATGACTGTGTCGCTGAGAGCCTTCTTAGCAGCGAGAAAGGCGGCGTCAGCGTTCGGAGTCCAGGCGAGTGACAGACTGGCCACGCTTGCAGGGCTTCACCATGGCGTAGAGGGCTGGAGCATGAGAGAGCAGTGTGGGACGAAGCGGTTGTAGAAGTTAACCATACCCAGGAATTCCTTGAGTTGGCGCTGGGTGGACGGCTTCGGGAACTGCTGGATGGCTTCAGTCCTTGAGTTGAGTGGAGCGATGCCTTCTGGAGTAACAGTGTGGCCAAGGAAGGTGAGGAAGTAACACCGAACTCAGACTTGTCCACGTTGATCTGTACTCCGTAGTCTTGCAAGCGGGTGAGGACTTGGTGAAGGTGCTGTTTGTGAGAGGCTTCATCCGGGCTAGCGATGAGTAGATCGTCTATGTAGGCGAAGCAGAAGGGTAAGCCGCGGAGAACTTCGTCGATGAAGCGTTGAAAGGTCTGGGCCGCATTCATGAGTCCAAACGGCATCCTGACGTATTCAAAGAGACCGAAGGGCGTGATGACGGCAGTCTTCGGTATGTCGTCAGGATGGACTGGAATCTGGTGAAAGGCCTTGACGAGGTCCACACGTGAAAAGATGGTGGAACCAGCAAGTTGAGACGAGAATTCCTGGATGTTTGGCACCGGGTATCTGTCCATCTTAGTGCGCGAGTTAAGGGCTCGGTAGTCTCCACAGGGACGTATGTCGCCGTTCTTCTTGGGGACGACGTGGAGGGCTGATGACCAGTTGCTGCTACTGGGCCGTACAATACCTTGACGCAACAGGGACTCGAACTCGGCCTTGGCTTGACGGTAGCGTTCAGGAGCTAAGCGACGGGCCGTGGCGTGTACTGGAGGTCCTGTAGTCTCTATGTGATGCGTAACGTAGTGCTTGACGGGCAGGCTGGCTGAATAGGGCTGTGTCAGCGTGGGAAAGGACTTGAGCAGGGCGGCGAACTGGTGGTCCTTGTGAACGACGGCAAGTTGCGAGCTGTCACCTGGTGCTGGTTGAGCATTGGAGAAGATGGAAGTGAGCGGGTCAACCAACCTCCGTCCTTTGACGTCGACTAAGAGGTTGAAGTGCCTTAGGAAGTCAGCTCCGAGGATTGCCTGCGAGACGTTCCCGACGTAGAAGGTCCATTCGAAGCAACGTCGTAGGTAAAGGTCCACTTGCATGGTGTGTCGCGAGTAGACAGGTATTTTGGTACCGTTGGCGGCGTACAGGTGCAAGAGTGGAGGTAGAGTTCGCTGACTGGCGGTTGCTGGGATTATACTGACATCAGCGCCGGTGTCAATCAGGAACTTTGTGTTGGAACGGCAATCATGAAGGTGGAGCAGCGCTGAGGGTTGATGACGAGCGCTATGCTGCACTAGTGCTCGTCCTTGGAGTTTGACGCCTTGTAAGTGCACGGGGTGGTACACCTCGTAGCTTTCTCGCCGAAGTTTTTGTGGTACCAGCAGAGTCCTGGGCTTTTCGAACGGGAGCGGCGCCGACGTCGGTGAGGAGTGGGGGAGCGAGAGCGGCGGCGATCGAGCCGCTCCTCAAGAGAGGTGACTTTCGTCGCGAGCAGGGAGACTTGCTTGACGAGTTCGTCAAATTGAGTGGTCCTTTCGGAGACGACGGAAGACACTGAGGAAGTTACCGGTCCAGGTAGAGTTGCCATGAATTCGTCTGCTAACTTGGCAATGGCGTCGGGCTTCAGGTCGTCCTTAACGCTGAAGAGGCTGCGCTGGACAGCAGGGGGCAGACGTTGGTAAAACAGCTGTTTGAACAAGTCTGGGTCGAAAGACTGGTACTTTTCGCCGAGCAGCTGCTTCATGCGGCGTAGGAGGTCCGTCGGTTTCTCATTACCCAACTCTTCTTTGGAGAGGAGTTCACGGAGGCGGGTGGCGACAGAAGACTGAAGGCGTTGGAGTAGGGCAGTCTTCAGGTCTTCATAGGCATGATCAGAGTTGTAGGCTGAGGCGATGACGTCAGAGACTTGTGGAAGGACGTCGGCGGGCAGGAGGCTAACAGCGTGAGTGTACTGAGTAAGGCTGTTAGTAATTTTGGCGGTCTTGAATCCGCACTCCAAAATCGAGAACCATATGGACGGGTCGTGTGAGCAGAAGGGCGGCGCTTTGAAGGACACCGCCGCCGCAGCGGAAGAGTTGTCGTCGTCAGACATGGTGAAGTTGAACGGTGTTGGCAAGGGCGCTGGCATACAACGGGCCAGGAGCCACGGCAGTCCGTGAGAGTAGAACGAACTGCGTGTAGTATAGGCACTGGCGCGTGCTAGGGACCTCAGTGGCCCGGGGAGTGAACCAGTGTCCAAGAAAGCACTGTAAAACAACACTGTACACTTAGTGGGAACACTGTGACACTAACTGTTGCTGGGGACTTGCTGCACTGAACTGTTGCTGGACACACTGCACTGTACACATAGATCCACAAGTGTAGGATAATCCAAGAGGGCGGTGGTAGATCCAGGAGGCGGTGGTTAATCCAGGGGGCAGCTAGTAATCCCAGTGGGATGTCACACTGTGTTTGCGTGTACACTGAGTCTGCGGTGTGTGGTGGCGTATACACTGTCTGTATGGCGTGTACAATGAGTCTGTGTGTGGCGTGTACACTGAGTGTGTGGCACTGTGTGTCTCAGTAATATGTCGCACTGTGTTTGAGTGTTCACTGAGTCTGTGTAGTGTGTCACACGATGTGCGTGTCTCAGTCGCCGGACCAGCAGAAAAGCAGGGAGGAGGAAGGGTGGGGGTGGGTGGGTGAGCGCCGGGAGAAGCACCATGGGGCACAAAAGATGCCTGAAGGGCGCTGAAGATGCCTGGAGGAGGCGCACAGAGGGAGCCTAGAAGAGGCGCACAGAGGGAACCTGGGGAAGGCACAGAGGGTGCCTAGGGAAGGCACAGAGGGTGCCTGGGGAAGGCACAGAGGGTGCCTGGGGAAGGCGCAGAAGGCGCCTAGGGGAGGGCGGGGGAAAACCCTGAAGGTGGCAACTACGCCTATGGCGTAATGTTTCTCCCGACCTGAGTGCTCAGCCCCACGAACCCCGAATGGAGGTGAGGATTTTTGCCCCAGGAGAGGGCGGACGAATGGACAAGTTACCCTCCCAGGTCCTCCACTCTAGGAGAGAGTGCCCTTAAAACGGCACCGGCTATAAGCCACCTTGAACCATAGCAACACTCCAGGGTCACCAATTGTTGGTGGTAGCGAGTGTTATAAGTGCTAGTCGGTTCACGGATAAAGAAACTCAGTATCCGTTAGGGTTGCTTTATTGCACAAAAATACAACAAGTCATTAAGACAAACACAACACAAAAAAAAGGTGTTTGTGTGGGTATGCGTTTGTGTGAATGTTGTTTGTGTAGATTAACATTTAAGTGTTGGTGTATGTGTATAACAATGTGTAACGGTGGACAACAAGAGAACGTGGACGGACAGTCAAAGGTAAACGAATACAAGGAAAGTTAACGATGAAGACGCGACAAGACAGACTGACAAACACAGTGACGATGGACATTACATGAAAACACTGAGAATCTTAGTCTCTCTTTGCAGCACCCCATTTTCTTGTGTCACTGAGGGGAAGGAACACGCGATTCGAGCGGTGACTGCTACAAAGTTACACAGTGATCAAGAATCGCAGCCCCCCCTAAGTCCTGATTACACACGCCTGGAGCAGCGCATCGCAGCTATAGAGGCAGCAATGGAAACGAACTATGAAACACGTAGCCGCAGAGACGCGCAGCCTAGAGAGGTCACGGGTGAGTCCCTGTTGCCAACACTCTTCTCCTTGGTGACATTAACCTTCAATACATCAGAATGTCTGACCTGACAAAAAACACTAAAATAAGAACTTTGCATGAAGCTAATTTTGACCTTATGAGATGTTGGGTGAAGGATAAACTGAACTGGACTCCTGCCATGTGTGTCATCTATGGAGGGCTCTTTGACCTACTAGACAACAGTGCAGACACAGAAATAATAAACAATCTAAGTGCCCTGCTCTCCGAGTTGAAAAGTAAAAATGAACATATGGACGTGCATGTATGCCTACCTGTGCCCAGTGTACAGAGTGACTCGCTGCAAACAAAGATCAGTGACCTGAACGAACATATCAAAAAGTGGAGTGAAGTCAATGGCATCTAAATAATAAATCCCGACCTAGATCTCAGGCTGGGCACAGGTGATATAGACGAGTCCTGCTTCCATACACAAGGCATACATCAGGGTTCGCTGCTCAACATACAGGGGGCAGTTAGACTACTCAGTGCCATCGGAAAGCAGAGTGAGAAACTCAAAGGGTCCGTGAACTGGGATAACCTTAAGAAAATCCCAGACCCCTGCCAACCCAGCGAGGTGCGACATGCGCCGCCCGAGACTCGCCCCCACACTCCCCTCACCATGGCCAGGACAGCGACGGGTGGCGGGTCGCTGGAGGGAGGCGCCGCTAGTCGGGTCGCCTCATACCACCTGGCTCCCCGGGGACCATGACAGGTCGCGGGGATCACAGCCAGCTCCACCCTTCATCAAACCCACCCAGACCGAGGACTGCACCTCACTCTCACTTTCAAGACAACCCTGCAGACACGGGGTACCAGAGTGGAAGGACCCACCACCCCACCTCACACCCACGAGGCCACCACGATGAAAACAACAGACGCTGGGGTCCCACATATCCAGCCCACCATGACCACGGCCACCCCCTCCATGCACCAGCCCGACACACTGACTACAATCAAGACAGGCAATATGGGCATCACCACGTTCGCCACGGCTGCTTCAACTGTGGTGAATTTAACCATCGACAGGCTCAGTGCAGGTTTGACCATAGGTTACGATGTGGTATGTGTCGTAAGCTTGGCCATAAGAACCGTCTGTGCGATCACTATAACCAGTAGGAGTCCGGCAAAGAAGAAAACGCCAGTAGTAATACAGTGAAAGGACGCAATGAAAACGATTATCTGACAATATAACACATTAATGCACAGAGCCTCCTAGGAAACAAAGTAGAGGTTGAACTATTAGTGAAAGATAGACATATAGATGTCCTTTGTGTCAGTGAGACGTGGCTCCTTCATCATACTCCAGACCAACTTATTTATCTTCCACAATATAAAGTTTACCGGTATGACACTGGACGGGGTGGTGGAGTTTGTATTTATGTTAAGGACTACCTGAGTGTTACTCTTCTCCCCACACACTCTGTTAGCAGGCCACCAGGTATTGAGGATGTCTGGGTCACCATACAACACCGGAAAATGCCATCTTTCATCGTAGGATGTCTATACCGCCACCCCAAAGCAACACAAGAATCATTTGATTATATTCAGGATATTCTCAGATTAGTATGTCTTCGAAAGAAAACGTTCTTTTTGCTCGGCGACCTCAACGATGATTATTTATGTAACGCAAGTAAACTCAGGAAGATCATTACCAATGCCAAATTTTCTCAGCTTATTCAAAATCCCACGAGAGTTACGGCTAACACTGCAACGCTCCTTGATGTTATTGTCACTAACAGGCCAGATACAGTTATAACCCCTGATGTTCATCCATGCTCCATTGCAGACCATGACCTAATTTCTGTCACTACAAATGTACGTAAGCCTAAGTGCTACCAACCAACTGTTGTAACAAGACGAAGTCTAGGAAATTACTCCCCAACCGTATTTTGTAATGCACTTTACAAAGAGACGATCAACTTCAGACAAATCTTTAATACAGATGATGTTAACGTACAGACAGGTTTATTTACTAACATTTTCTGCTCATGTCTTTTCCTTTGTGCCCCGATGGTAACCAAAGTGTTAAGAAGGCCTCCCGCTCCATGGTTAACTGAAGAAATTCACCACGTCATGAAAGAAAGGAACACCAAACAGAAAACTCTAAAACACGATAGATATAACATAAGCCTACAACAAGAATATAAAGTCCTAAAGAAAAAAGTCAAAGCCATGATGGGTACTGCCAGGAAGGACTATTATAAAGATAGACTTAACACGTCCAGAGGTAACACAACAGCTGTGTGGAAAATCTTGAGAGAAATAGTTCCTAATACAAAGAAACAAGCTACTAAAGTATATCAGGAATGCAATGTCGAAGACTTCAATAATTTCTTTGCTAATGTTGGAAAAAAAGCTTTCGAGGAATCTCAAAACAGTCTAATCACGATAACTCACACCCTGAAAACAATAACAGTCGTAACACCTTTCGACCCCAGCCTATCGATACTGACACAATCATTCTTACTATAAAGCACCTCAAGGAATCCAATTCATATGGATCTGACAATATTTCCCTGAGATTCATCGAAGACGCTCTGCCAGCAATTCTACCATACATCACATGTATCATAAATACATCTATAACAACAGGTATCTTTCCTAATGCCTGGAAACATGCTATTGTCACACCAATATTTAAGAAAGGAGATCCAGAAGAAGTAGGTAACTACAGGCCAATTTCCTTGCTCCCAGAGTTGTATCGAAAATATTAGAAAAGATAGTCGCAACTCAATTGGTCCAATTTATGGAACAGAATTGCCTCTTTAGCAGTACTCAACATGGCTTCAGACCAAACTTATCTACTGAGACGGCACTCTTACAAGTTTCTAAAATGATTTATGACACCATGGACAAAAGAGAAATATGTCTTTTAACTCTTTGCGACCTATCTAAAGCTTTTGACAGTGTCAGCCATAACATTCTACTTAGAAAATGTAACAAATTAAGAATCGATATATTTTGGTTTAAAGATTATTTGTGTAACAGGACTCAGTCTGTGCGAATTGGGGGAAATTTGTCCTCTACACTAGAAGTATCTTTTGGAGTCCCGCAAGGATCTATTCTGGGCCCTTTGCTATTTAACGTTTACGTAAATGACCTGTCACACGAAATTAAAGAATGTTTTATTATACAATATGCTGACGACACACAATTCATTCATACTGGAAATACTGAAAATCTACCTGAATTAATTCTTAGTACAGAACATACGTTAGAAAAAATTAAAAACTACTTTAATAGGAACGGTCTCTTGCTGAACTCCAAAAAGAATCAATGTATATTTCTAGGCACAAGAGCTCTGGTATCACGAATACCGGATAACACCACAATCAAAGTAAGGGGTGCCTTAACTAAACCTTGCCAAAATGTCAAAAACTTGGGGCTACATTTCGACAGTAACATGTTGTTTGATATGCACGTGACAGAAATTAGTAAAACAGTATCTGGCATGCTTATGTACATCAATCGTTTTCAAGACTTCCTCAGCAGAGAAGCCAGGCTAATAGTGGTTCAGACACTTGCTTTAAGTCACCTTAACTATGATATAACTGTTTGGGGCACCACAAACATCACACAGCTGAATAGGGTTCAGAAGCTACAGAATTTTGCTGCAAAAGTGGTTACTGGAGGAGCCAAGTTTGACCATCATAGTATTCAAAGCACTGAAGAAGCATTTTCCTGAATGGCAATTCTCCTTTCCACAAGTAGGACAAATAGTTGACACAAACACAAGACAACAAAATCTCCCCTATGTACCAAAAACACACACTGACATTAGGTCCCGATCTATCACAGTTAGAGGGCCAAAACTATGGAATAACCTCCCCACAAAAGTAAAGAATTGTCACAGTTTGCATACCTTTAAGGTCAATCTGAAGAAACACCTCTCGCAAGATAGCACAGGAAACTAATCATACTGATTACTCTTATTACATTTTATCATATAATGTTTTGCATGATGTCCTAGATACTAGTCCACACTTTATTTTTAGCAGCAATTATATTCTAGTTATATTTTAAGGATTATCTGTAAATTTTATCGTACTCCATATACCGTGTTCAATAGTTTTCAGCCAGTAAAGAATAACCATTGTATAAATGGAAATAAAGTGTATGATTCTCTCTCTCTCTCTCTCTCTCTCTCTCTCTCTCTCATTTCATCCTATTTCAATTAAAATCCATTTACTTTTTTTCTTTATCCTAATTTCTGTATCCTATTCCTTTCTCTTTTCTGTATCTGTCTATCTGTCTCTCTTATGAACGTCTCTTACCTAAATCGCATTGTCTTTCTGATGTTTCTACTTGTTATTTCGAGCGGGTACTTGTATAATCATTTCCTTTTCCCTAATTACGAACGCTTGAAATCAGTAGGCTATTTTCTTTCTTTTAAGCCTTTTTTTCTAATTTTGCAACTTGTTATTAAGAAAGAGAGATAAGAATGAGAGACGAGGAACACCGAAAAATAAGAGAACGTGGAATTATATAATCGTTGCGTTGCTGCTAAATACGATCGTTTGAAATCAGTAATCCATTGTTCTTCTAATAATGTCTTTTTTCTAAGTTCGCATCATGTTATTACGAAAAAGCTAATACAAAGAACACACCAACAAATAATGAGTATTTATAATCGTTGTGTTGCTACTAAATACGAACGCGTGATATTAGTTGGCTATATTTCTTACAGTATATATTTTTTTCATACCTTCATTTGTTACCGTATTAAGATAAAAGTTATGGAAGGGAAACAAGGAACACTGCGACAAAAAGAAAGTGTAATTTTATGATCGTTGAGTTCTTAAATATCAATGCGGGAAATCAGAAGGCTATTTTTCTGCTATTAAAGTTTTTTTTTTTTTTATCTAATATCAACTTTTTCTTGATGATGGAAAGGAAACAAAGAACACTGCAGCAAAAGAATGTGTAACTATTGCGTTGCGTTCTTACTAAATATGAATGCGTGATATATTAGTAGGCCATTTTTCTAGTAGTATATACTTTTAACCCATTGTTAAAGAGTGATGAAAGGGAAACGAGGAACGCCAATAAAAAAGTGTAATAATCGTTGCCTTGATGTTAAATACGAACGCGTGAAATCAGTAAGCTATTTTTTTCTATTATGGCTTTTTTACTAACATCTCCACTTATTAAGAAAGAGTGGTGGAAGGTAAATAAAGAACACCAACAAAAAGAATGTGGAATTGTAACCGTTTCGTTGCTACTAAATTAGAGCGCGCGAATTAGTAGGCCATTTTTCTATTAGTATATTTTTTTCTCATACCTCCACTTGTTATTGCTGACGGCAGCACTGCCGTCTCATCTGTCTCTAAGGCTGAACTCTTCGCTCAAACTTTCTGTAAGAACTCCACCTTGGACGATTCTGGGCATATTCCTCCTACTCATCCCCCCTCTGACTCCTTTATGCCTGTTATTCTTCCTAATGATGTTTTCTATGCCCTCTCTGGCCTCAACTCTCAGAAGGCTTATGGACCTGATGGAGTCCCTCCGATTGTCCTTAAAAACTGTGCTTCTGTGCTGAGACCCTGCCTGGTCAAACTCTTTCGTCTCTGCTTGTCAACATCTATCTTTCCTTCCTGCTGGAAGTATGCCTTTGTACAGCCTGTGCCTAAGAAGGGTGACCGCTCCAATCCCTCAAACTACCGCCCAGTAGCTTTACTTTCATGTCTATCTAAAGTTTTTGAATCAATCCTTAACCGGAAGATTCAAAAGCACCTTTACATTTCTAACCTTCTATCTGATCGCCAGTATGGGTTCCGCAAGGGGCGTTCTACTGGCGATCTTCTTGCTCTCTTAACTGACTCTTGGTCATCCTCTCTTAGCCGTTTCGGTGAAACTTTCTCTGTTGCGCTAGACATATTGAAAGCCTTCGATAGAGTCTGGCACAAGTCTTTGCTTTCTAAACTGCCCTCTTTCGGATTCTATCCCTCTCTCTGTTCCTTTATCTCTAGTTTCCTTTCCGGCCGTTCTATCTCTGCGGTGGTAGACGGTCACTGCTCTTCCCCTAAACCTATCAACAGTGGCGTTCCACAGGGCTCCGTCCTATCACCCACACTCTTCCTGTTATTCATCAATGATCTTTTTTCCATAACAAACTGTCCTGTCCACTCATACGCCGACGACTCCACTCTGCATTATTCAACTTCTTTCAATAGAAGACCCTCTCAACAAGGAGTACACAACTCCAGACTGGAGGCTGCAGAACGCTTAACCTCAGACCTTGCTATTATTTCCGATTGGGGCAGAAGGAACCTTGTGTCCTTCAATGCCTCAAAAACTCAATTTATCCACCTATCAACTCGACACAATCTTCCAAACACCTATCCCCTATTCTTCGACAACACTCAGCTGTCACCTTCTTCAACACTAAACATCGTAGGTCTATCCTTAACTCAAAATCTCAACTAGAAACTTTATATTTCCTCTCTCGCTAAATCAGCTTCCTCGAGGTTGGGCGTTCTGTATCGTCTCCGCCAGTTCTTCTCCCTCGCGCAGTTGCTAGCCATATACAGGGGCCTTGTCCGCCCTCGTATGGAGTATGCATCTCACGTGTGGGGGGGCTCCGCTCACACAGCAAGGGAAACGAGGAATACCAGCAAATAAAAACGTAATAATCGTTGCTTTGCTGCTGAATACGAATGCGTCATATTAGGCTATTTTTTTCTTATGATCATTTTTTTTTCTAATATCTCCACTTGTTATTCTTAAGAGATTGAGGGAAGGGAAAAAAAGAACACCAACAAAAAGAATGTGGAAATATAATATAATCGTTGCGTTGCTACTAAATTTGAGCGCGCGAAATTAGTAGGCCATTTTTCTAGTAACATTTTTTTTCTCATACCTCCACTTGTTATTGCTAAAGAGAGTTATGACAGGGACACGAGGAACGCCAATAAAAAAAATGTGATCGTTGCTTTGCTGCTGAATACAAATGAGTGATATTAGGAGGCTATTTGTAATATCTCCACTTGTTATTCTCAAGAGATTAAGGGAAGGAAAATAAATAACACCAACAAAGAGAATGAGTAGTTATAATCGTTTCTATTCTTCTTATCGCACTTGTCTTTCTAATATCTCTTCTTGTTATTACGAAAGAGTGATGAATGGGAAACGAAGAAAACACCAACAAAAAGAATGAATATTTGTAATTCTTCCTTCTTTCCTTAAAGATTTACCCCCATTTATAGGGGGACAGGGCCTTTGGCCAAAAGGCGGCCCTGTAAAGGTGCGTCCACACGGTCGAACAGTGTTCGACGGACAAACGTTGTTACCATATCACAGGAGAAGCAGGATGACGTCATAAGCGTTGAAACGATGGAAGTGGATCTGGCAACAAACAGTTGTACCAGATGAGGTTGTTTACCACTGTTTTTACTCTGCTCACAAGGCAAAGACCGGTGGACAATGTTCGAAGGTGATGTCCGTTGGCAGCACACAGGTATTCAAGTCAGTGTGTGGACTTGGGCGACTGGTGGTTGTTGCTATAGCTTCTAGTGCTGCAGTACATCACTACCATGGTGCACAAGAAAAAAAGCAGGGCCAAGAAAATTGCAATATGCAGCATGATGATTGCTGTACTATGTGAGGACAAGGAGGTGACAAGACGGGAATGGTGCAAGGACTGGTTGCATAAACGAAAGGAAAGGGGAAGCCATGCAACCATTTTACATGAATTGCGAATTGGTTATGAATCAGACTTCATAAACTATATGCGGATGGACCCGAAAACCTTCTACGATTTATTGGAGAAGGTAAAACCTTTTATAACCAAGCAGGACACCTGTATGAGGGAGAGCATTTCACCTGAAGCACGTCTAGAGGCAACGTTGATTTACCTTTCCACTGGGTGCTCCTACAGTTCCCTTCAATACAGGACAAGAATATCAAAACAGAGTCTGTCTGCAATCATTCCTGATGTGTGCCAAACCATCTATGATGTGCTTAAGGATCCATACTTAAAGGTAAGCAATGCTTGTTTGTGACGATGTATAATGTGAAGGTAATAAAGATGACATGCATAAATGTGAAGGACACCCCTACTATTGAGCACAGACATGAGATTAATTATATACATTATCAACCTTGTCAACTGTATGTGAAAAGACAGTAGTACTTGGTGTTTGGCAACTCGCACATCACCCATCTTGAGGCGTAACCCGTCAGGTAAAACGAGATCTTTACACATATGTAAGTTGCTCATAAATATTGTTTCTAAACCTGGGACAAAGACAAACTATGACTGTTACTTGTACTGCTTTATTTCAAATGACTTAGAGCATTTTTGCATGCTACTTTGAATACACACACATGTAATTATGGTCGTACCACATTACCATATTAACAGGAGTAGTTATCCAACAACCTTCGATGAAAAGGAGAGCTTGCCTAATTTTCCTAGAAAAAGCACCTCAGAAATTAGTTTCTGTGCATGGATTTTATTTTCTTCGTTCATCTTTCGCAAGTCATTGACAACAACACCACCAAAAGCACTTTCATCACTGCGATCCTCCTTCTCCGATCCAGACAGTTCCTTCAGTTGATGAAGCGCTTCTTGAAGCACCTCATGCCTCTCGTCAGTAAAGAAAGATCTTTTCCTCCCTCGAGTCGTTCGAGGCTGAATGCATGAGGGCTCAGGCGTTGCAGGTCGTACATTATCACGAGACGTACTTGGAGCAGGTGTGCCAGGCGTTGGTGTTGTATGGGTTGGGGAGCAATCTTCAGTTTGCTGAAGTACAGGATCATTGAAAATCTGAAAATGTATAAATGCCATTAGTTGTACTATTGCTTAACAATTTTCTGTCACACACACAACGAGAGAGAGAGAGAGAGAGAGAGAGAGAGAGAGAGAGAGAGAGAGAGAGAGAGAGAGAGAGAGAGAGAGAGAGAGATTTATGAGGAGCTTATATATCAGGAATGCTTAACTTTGATAACAATTTTTTAATGTATTAACAGACACCCCAAACAGCGGAAGAGTGGAAGTGTGTAGCAGAGGGGTTTTCCAAGAAATGGAACTTTCCTAACTGCATAGGAGCCGTTGACGGGAAGCACATCCTGATAAGGCCACCACCTGGTAGCGGTTCTTTCTATTACAACTATAAAGGATGCCACAGCATCGTGTTAATGGCTGTGTCCAATGCAGACTCGAACTTCATATATGTTGACGTGGGCACTAATGGAAGAGTATCAGATGGTGGAGTGTGGGATAACTGTTCTCTCAGGCAGCATATTGAAAAAGGATCTGCGGGTATGCCAGATGATGAGGTACTTCCTAACAGTTCAAAAATATTACCATATGTGCTCGTGGCGGATGATGCGTTTCCGCTGAACCGCCACATCATGAAACCTTTCCCTCATCAAAATCAAAACCTTGAGCAGCGTGTGTTTTCCTACCGACTGTCAAGAGCTCGACGCACTGTAGAAAACGCGTTCAGAATACTTGCTAAAAGATTTGAAGTGTTTCAGAAAGCCATTAACCTTGAACTAAAAAAGGTAGAAAAAATAGTTCTTGCCTGCACTGCACTACATAATTACCTTCGCAAAGCCCCTATCACCCCAAACTTGTGGTCGGATGCCAATATAGTAAACCGTGAAGAATTCCCTGGCATGCTACCACTTGAGTATCAAGAGCACAACTCCACCATCAACGGCACAATTGTACGCGATTTGTACATGAAATATTTCAATGAAGAAGGTGCTGTAATCTGGCAAAATAGAAATACATGAGGCTAATTGAGAATAACTCATGAGTAAAATGAGAATGATATTATTAATGCATCATATATACATTATAAGAAATAACTGATTTTGCATATTGAACATACGTTACATTGTTTTGTTAACAAAAATGTATTATAACTGATTTTGCATATTGAACATACTTTACATTGTTTTGTTAACAAAAATGTATTATAACTGATTTTGCATATTGAACATACTCTACATTGTTTTGTTAAAAAAAAAATGTATTATAACTGATTTTGCATATTGAACATACTTTACATTGTTTTGTTAAAAAAATGTATTATAATTGATTTTGCATATTGAACATACTTTACATTGTTTTGTTAAAAAAAATGTATTGTAATCATGGATAATTGCAATAACAAAGAATATATGGTCATGGTTTGGTTTTTCATTGTTTTATTTTCTCATTCAAAGCCATATAAAAAGAGAGATACACGACAATTACGTACTTACCTCATGATCAGACACTTCTTCAGGCATATGAGACACTTGGCTATCCATACTTGAAACAGATTCTCTCATGCTGTCGCCATCGTTGAGGAAAGAGAGGTCATCGAAACACCATAATGTGGGGGTGTAAATGTCGTCAGCACCAGCCCCCGACTTCTTCGACTTCTCCAGTTTGCGTAGCTCTCTCCTGTGTTGACTACGAATGGATTCTATTTTCTTCTTCACTTCAGAAACATTAGCAGATATTCCACATTTTTGAAGTTCTGCCGTTATTTTATTGATTGCCGCGACACGTTTGTTTCTATCTTTGTACACTTCTGCCTTGACGTTCCATAAGCATGGGTTTTGTCGGTATAGTTCGATTAGCTGCAGGGTCTCTCTTCTATCCCAGTGGCAACCTTTCTCCATGACAGAGGTACGGCAGGCCATGTTGACAGGACAGTTGAGAACTACTCAACTGACAGACTTTTAAAGTCCTGTAACCAAGTGACTTTGTTCATCGTGTGCCTGGCAGCATCGTATACTACCACACCTCACAGACAGTGTCTGAGGTTCCGAAGCTACGAACATGGACGGTGTCCCGGACATCTCCTGGTGCTCGCTTCTGACGTCATCGACGAGCCTTTCCGCTTTCCATTGGTAATTGGTAACAGTGTTTGTCCGTCGTACACTGTTCGACCGTGTGGACGCACCTTAAGGCTGCTTACACACGAGCGTTTTTGTACGCGCGTCGAACGGACGCACAGAACGCGTCATATTTTTTGTACACGCGTTTGCCCCGCGTTCGCGTTTCTCGCCCTGCCTCCAGCCTACGACCTCCTCTCAGTCACCAACTGTCTCCTCAAGATGGAGGGTGCACGAAAGAAAGCTGTGATTGCTTATGCAGCAATACAAGCAGTGAAGAAGAAGAGAAACCGTCGTCAGCTTTGGGTTCACCCTATAAACAACAACAGAACAGATTGTTGCAGGGCGAGTTTTATACCCTTTATGAAGAATTAAAAGCGGACGATGGCAAATTCTTCAATTACTTTAGGATGTCATACCCAACTTTTGAGGAACTTGTGGCAAGGGTTACGGATGATATTAAACTGCAGGACACAAACATGAGGCCATCTATTCCACCTGAAGAAGCAGTGGCTTTAAGCATCAGGTAAGATAATGTACACAACATATATACTAGTTTTAATATTCCTTTTTATTCTGAAGTAAATAAATTATATGGTATTTCAGCTACCGTATAAATAAAAGTATTCCACTGTAAAAAGATTGCATTACATTTTTCCTCCTTTTTATTTTTAATAAAGTAAACTGCATGGTATTTTAACTACTGTATGAATAAAAACATTCCTCTAAGTAATTTGTGTATTACATTTATTTTATTAAATGTCAAAATCAGTCAGTGAAATTACTGAATTGTCAGTGTTTGAGGTGTTTGATGCTGGAGAGGGTACTGCGTGCGCGCGTAACCGAACGCCCGTGTGCAACCTCCCATTGAAACGAATACCCGGCAAGGACGCGAGCGTCATTATGAACGCGCGCGTCCTTGCTGGCTCCAGCGTCTGCGCGGCGTTGCTAGCGCGTGCAACGCGTCGTGTGAAAGGTCCCATTGCACTCCATTGAAAGTTAAAACGTCGCGCACCCGAACGCGCGTACGGAAACGCTCGTGTGTAAGCAGCCTAAGGGGGAGCGAGCAATGCAAGCTCGTTGCGGGTGTGTGGATACCTCCGCCGCCGCCACAGCCACGGATAACAGCCGGCGAGCAGCGACGGAGGCACGGGCTCTCCGGGCAGGCGCCCAGTAGACACCCGTAGCGGTGCACGTGCGAGCAGCCGACCAGTCGACTTGACTGCGGAGGGGTGGCCCAAAGCGGGTTCACCACGCCTCCGCATAAGGGCTATCCGGCTGCTCGCCCGAGGAGTGCTGGCGTTCCACGGAATTTGTAATCATTGCGTTGTTATTAAATACGAATGCGTGATATTAGTAGGCTATTTTTCTTATAGTATAGTTTTGCTTTTAATACCTCCAGTTATTACTAAAGAGTGATGTAAGGGAAACAAAGAACAGCAACAAAAAGACAAAAAACAGCAACAAAAAGAATGAGTAATTGTAAGCGTTCCGTTGTTATTAAATATGAATGAGTGATATTATTAGGCTATCGTTCTTATGCTATACCTTTTTTTTTATACCTTCACTTGTTATTACGAAAAAAAAGTGATGGAAGGTAAACAAAGAACGCCAACAAAAAGAATGTTGAATTAAAATCATTGCGTTACTATTAAGTTAAATCTCGCGAAACTAGGCTATTTTTCATACAATAGTTTTTTTTTTTTTTTGTTCTAATATAATACTAAAATACCTTAACCTATAAGTACCTTAACCTATATACAAACTCGAGAAAATAGCGCGTAATTTCTCTTTACATAATCTTAAATATTTTTCTTGTTATTAGTAGTGATAAAAGGCAACAAACAAATGAAACCAGCAGACCATTTTTCCTTTATGTAAAGGTTGTGCCAGGGGCGACCTATGCTGAGGGTGGAAGCCAAACAACTGGTAAGGGACACCAGGTTTAATCACAAATAAGGGCGGTGCTCCTAGGGAGGACAGCGATGACGGCGGGAAACAGCCGGAGCAGGATTGCAAAGTGATGTTGACCTCTGATCCCTTCAGGTAGACGGAGGCAAACGTCGGGTACGGTTCCAACACACCTCACGGAACGGTGACACAGTTCATCCGCTTCCGGCTTGTAAGTCATGTAGAAGACGCCGTCTCGGTCTTTCAGAGACGCAGGTAACGGCCGACGGCGTAACAGGTCTAACGCTGTTAGCTCCCCGAAGTGCCCAGCCGGTCGGAGTGTGGAGTCGAGAGTGGGTCAGTCCAATCTGCTTAGAACGAGCAGGAGAATCCACGTCACCTTCGTTGAAGCCGTGGAGTAGCGAGGCGGTGATCGAAGCCTCGGAGCGTGTCGGCAGCTTCGCTTCCACATCGACGTTCGTTGAAGCCGGGAGGAGCGTGGTGGTGAACGAAGCTACGGAGCTAGTCGGCAGCTTCGATTCCTTCCGAAGCCAGGATGAGGTTGATCCAAACCTTGGTCCTGACGCTTTAATATATACCTTTTCCTAATATTTCAACTTGTTTTTGCTGTAGTGGTAAAAGGAGGAACAGCGCAACGAAAAGAAAGTGTAATTATATCCGTTGCCTTTCCCCTAGAAAAGAAATTATGATAAATACGAACGCGTGCAATCAGTGGGCTATTTGTGTTGATATTTTTCTCTCATTAGCCTCGTGATTAGGGGGCAATGGAGGAAAGCTTTTAGCACTTTTCTTTACGGCAAGGGAGGCAGCTCAAGGGCGAAAAACAAAAACAGCAACAAATAGGCACGCTAGACGCTGCACCGAGAAAAGGGAGAAGAGAGGCAAAAGGAGAGACAAATCTCGGGTGGAGAGGTGTCTTGATATTTTCCTCTCGACGGCGTTTAAGTAGCAGGTAGGAGGAAATACTGAAGAAAGAAAGATGGCTGCTCCAGAGTTTACGAGTGGAAGGGATAACAGAATGAAAATGCTGGTTAACTCTTGCAGAAGGGATTTGGATAGACCAGTGATGAGCAAGCGTAGAAAGTTGTGAGCAGTGGGGTCGCGGGAAGGGGCGAGGCAGACCGTTAGCAAGTCCACACCAATATTCAAATGCGAGAAGATAGTCCATAATTTGTTTCGATAATCTTCCCTTAATCCTACGACTTTTATTGTTTATACTACAGACATCTGAGAGCCGATTTAACTAAACAACTCCTTAAAGATAACTATGATATAATATCATACACCCATATACAAACTAAAGAAAATAGCACGTGATTATTCATTTCATAATCTTTCGTATTTGCCTTCCTAATCTCCCATCCCTTATTTTACTAAGAAAAATAAGAATAATAAGACAAAAAAAATGCTACTCTGCGGGCCATCTCAAGACTTTTAATCCTTCCTAAAAACAAGTAAGAAAAAAAATTGTGCCCCATACCTAAGTTTTTGCACTCCCCCCCCCTCCTTGAAGGCCTAACCCTGACTTTGTAGGTAAGGAAAGGGAGGGTGAGGAAGGGAAGGAGGGGAAGAAAAGGGAAGGAGGGGAAGAAAAGGGAAGGAAAGGTGAAGGAGGTAGGGAAGCAAAGGGGAGGAAAAGATGGAAGGGAAGGGAAGGGAAAGGAAGGAAAGGAAAGGAAAGGAAAATTACTGTAAGGGAGGAAAGAATGTGAGATAGAAGTGAAGGAAAGGGAAGGGAAGGAAAAGAGAGAGATGGGAAGGGAAGGTGAAGGATGGATAGAAGGGAAGATGAAGTAAGACAGGGAAGGTGAGGGATGGAAAGCATGGAGGTAGGCAAGGGAAGAGAAGGTGAATAATGGAAGAGAAGGTGAGGGAATGGAAGGTAAAGTAGGGAAGGGAAGAAAAGGAAAGAGAAGAGAAGGGAGTGAGTGAAGGGCAAACCAGGCCAAGGAAGGGAGGGTGAGGCAGGCCGCGGCGGGGCAGGTTTAAGCAGAACATAAGAAGGGTCATAACAGCAATGATGATGATGATGATGATGATGATGATGATGATGATGAAGAGGAGGAGGAGGAGGGGATAGTATTTTAAATTAAGTAAGATATAATTGTACGAGGAAAATAAAGAGAGAGAGAGAGAGAGAGAGAGAGAGAGAGAGAGAGAGAGAGAGAGAGAGAGAGAGAGAGAGAGAGAGAGAGAGAGAGAGAGAGAGAGTTAGCATTCGCTTTCATGCCCTCCTACTCCTAGTAACTCCTCCTTCTCTTCCTCCTCCTACTCCTCCTCCCCCTCCCCCTCCTGCTCCTCCTCTTTCTCCTCCTCTTCCTCCTTCTCTTTCTCCTCCATACCTGAGTCCTGTGTCCCCATTGTCCTACCTAATGATGTGTGTGTGTGTGTGTGTGGAGTGTTACATTACTTTTGATATGTTTATATGTTCGTATAAATGTACACACACACACACACACACACACACACACACACACACACAGTCACACACATAAATAATTCTTACCTGGTAATATATATTTCTTTTACGTTTATTCAACTTAATTAATTAGTTCATTAGTCTATTAGCCACACTCACACTTTTATATGGCAGGCGTAATGAGAGAGAGAGAGAGAGAGAGAGAGAGAGAGAGAGAGAGAGAGAGAGAGAGAGAGAGAGAGAGAGAGAGAGAGAGAGAGAGAGGAAAAATAATAAAAGTAAGTAAAGAAAGAAAGAAAAAGAGAACGAACGAAGGACACGAAGAAAGAAAGCGAACGAAATATAAAGTGAAAAGAGAGAGAGAGAGAGAGAGAGAGAGAGAGAGAGAGAGAGAGAGAGAGAGAGAGAGAGAGAGAGAGAGAGAGAGAGAGAGAGAGAGAGAGAGAGAGAGAGAGAGAGAGAGAGAGAGAGAGAGAGAGAGAGAGAGAGAGAGAGAGAGAGAGAGAGAGAGAGAGAGAGAGAGAGAGAGAGAGAGAGAGAGAGAGAGAGAGAGAGAGAGAGAGAGTGTTTTTACTTTTAATGCGGTTTGTGTTATTGTGTTAAGTTTAAGGCGCGAACTGATATCTCACGTCAGGTCCGGTGTACCGTTGCCTGCTTTCTCCAGTTGAATGAAGTGGTTGGGATAACACAATAGCCTTTACTTAAGTGAGGTGTTTTATGTGTTGGAGCGAGTCCGGTGCCCAGGCTTGTCGACTCAGCACCGTTCCCACGGCAAGGAGCACCTCCTAAGCACAACCTAGCACCGACGTGTTAATAAACATCCTGCAGTGCGGCTGTGCCATGGCGTTGCGACATACATTCACACATTCACATGTACATTATAATATACACATTACAAGAGAGAGAGAGAGAGAGAGAGAGAGAGAGAGAGAGAGAGAGAGAGAGAGAGAGAGAGAGAGAGAGAGAGATTCTTTGTTGAAGGATAACACATGTTGCTTATTAACGTTTCTTCCGATATTTTTGTCTTTATTTCCCATTATTATTATTACTGGTAGTAGTGTTAGATTTTGCCATCAGGATGAATATTTTTATTATCACAGCTTTATCAGAATTTTTTTCACTTGATTTATAGATATTTTTTCCACTCTGTCTTTGTCCGTCTGTCTGTCTGTCCGTCTGTCTGTCCGTCCGCCTGTCTGTTTGACTGTCCCTGATGTAATTAATAATAAATTAATTATCACTGAATAGATTAATAAAAGTTTCTGTGCATTGTGTGCATGTAATTAATAACAACAATAGTAGTAGTAGTAATAATAATAATAATAATAATAATAATAATAATAATAATAATAATAATAATAATAATAATAATCAACGGTCTATTGAAGATAAAAGGCAACCTTGCAGCTGAAAATATACAAACATACAGAGCAAAGGCAACAGTTTATATGGTAGCAAGTGTGTGTGTGTGTGTGTGTGTGTGTGTGTGTGTGTGTGTGTGTGTGTGTGTGTGTGTGTGTGTGTGTTTTTAACAAGAAGAGAAACCGTTAATAAGGACAAAAGTGAAAAGATAGACAAAAAATGAGTAAAGAAATTAAGACTGGAAAGGAGGAGGAGGAGGAGGAGAAAGAAGAAAAAAAAAAGAAGAACAAGAACAAGAAAAAGGCGTGAATAATGGTTAGATGAAAGTAAAGGTGAAGAGGAGGAGCAAGATAACGAGAGAAGAAGAAGAAGATGACGCGGAGAAGAAGGAGGAGGAGGAGGAGGAGGAAGAGGAGGAAGAAAAAAATGATAAAAGAAGAACAAGAACAAGAAAAAGGCGTCAATAATGGTTAAATGAAAGTAAAAGTGAAGAGGAGGAGCAAGATAACGAGAGAAGAAGAAGAGAAGGAGGAGGAGGAAGAAGAAAAAAATAAACGAAGATCAAGAACAAGAAAAAGGCGTCAATAATGGTTAAATGAAAGTAAAGGTGAAGAGGAGGAGGAAGATAACGAGAGAAGAAGAAGAAGAGGAGGAGGAGGAGGAGGAGGAGGAGGAGGAGAAGAGTATAAACTAAGCCCTTGACGACGGCCTGGACACTGTCGTGGTAGCCCTGGACATAGCGGGTGCCTTTGACAGGGTGTGGCACGGAGGTCTCCTTGAAAAACTCCGTGCTAAGGGCATTCAAGGCGACCTCCTTCAGCTCCTGGGAGACTACCTTCAAGGAAGGACCCTCCAGGTTGTCGTCAACGGGCAGACGTCCGACTCCTTGCCAGTGGAGGCATCAGTGCCACAGGGCTCAGTGCTAGGGCCAGTTCTGTGGAGCATATATGTGGACGACCTTCTCCGGCAGCTGCCAGCAGTCTCAGCTTACGCTGATGACTGCACTCTCTCCTGCACCTACCCCCGACAAGACAGTGGGCGTGCTGCTGATGAGATCAGTCAGCAGCTGAGGGTACTACAGGAGTGGGGTGTCCGCTGGCAGGTGACTTTTGCCCCAGAGACGACCCAGGGAATGGTGGTCTCTCAATCCCCCACTGCCGGGCCAGCAGTGGAGGGGAAGCTAAGCCTTAGTGGCGTCCCTCTCCCACTCCAGGAATCCGTCAAGATTCTGGGAATGGAAGTGGATCGAGGGCTACGGTTTGACAGCCACATCAAACACATTGCCCAAAAGGCCTCCCACAGAGTCTCCTGCCTGTGAAGGGTGGCCAGCTTCCTCGACAGAAAAGGGAGGCTGTTGCTCTACAAGGCCCAGATACGGCCTTACTTAGACTATGCAGCCCTCTCTTGGATGTCGTGTGCTGCCTCGGGAGACTCGACGCCATACAGAGACGGGCACTGTGACTGGTGGATGAGGCAGAACCCCCAATTGGGCAGGAAACTCTCAGCTCCGTCGACTCCTTGGAACACCTCAGGGACGTAGCTGCTCATGTGGTGCTTCACAAGGCACAAGTGCAAGGAGTGCCACATCTGGCGTGCCTACGCCAACTTCCGAGAGTCACCACGCGGGACACGAGAACGGTGCTATCCCGTGGTGACGCAGTGGAGGTGCCGCGTTCCCGTACCAGCCAGCACCAACGCACCTTTTCGGGAAGAGTCTGCCGGATGTGGAACATGTTCACGGCCTGTGTACCAAACATCCGGGAGATGAACACCCAAAAAATAAAACTGTCGGCCCACCACTGGAGGGGCTCACTCCCCACTCCACTGACACTCGTGGTGGAGCAGTGACACGAGTGCAGTGCGTAAACACATGTATTCTGTATTGTATGTTTTTTTTTTTTGTATATATATATATATATATATATATATATATATATATATATATATATATATATATATATATATATATATATATATATATATATATATATATATATATATATATATATATATATATATATATAGATATATATATATATATATATATATATATATATATATATATATATATATATATATTATGTAGTTATTTTTTATATAGATTTTATTCTGCCCTTTGAATAGGCTGCACACGACAGTGCACCTTTGGGTATGTAACTAGTATATATGTATTTATGTTTAAATAAACAAAAATAAAAAAAAGGGGGGAAGGAAGGGGAAGGGAAATGAAAGAAAGAGAAGGGAGGGGAAGGGAAATAATTAGAAGGAAGGAAAGGGATAGGAAAGAAAGGGAAGGGAAGAGAATGAAGATTAAGAGAAGGGAGAGGAAGGGAAAGAAAAGGAAAGAAGGGGAAGGGAGAGGAAATAAAGGGAAGGGTGAGAAAGGAAAACAATGGAAAGGAAGGGAAATGGATAGGAAAGAAAGGGAAGGGAAGGAAAAGGAAATGAAGGGAAGGGAGGGGAAGGAAAAAGAAAAGAAAAAATGGAAAGAATGGAGTGGGAGAATTGAGGAGGAAAAAAGGAAGGGAGAGAAAGGAAAAGAATTGGAAGGAAGGGTAAGGAAAAGTAAGGAAAGGGAAGAGAAAGATGGGGAAAGAAATGAAAGGAAGGTGAAGGGAAAGGAAAGGAAGGGGTAGAAATGGATGGAAAACAAGGGAGGGGAAAGGAAGGGGTAGAAATGGATGGAAAAGAAAGGGAGGGGAAAGGAAGGGGTAGAAATGGATGGAAAAGAAAGGGAGGGGAAAGGAAGGGGTAGAAATGGATGGAAAAGAAAGGGAGGGGAAAGGAAGGGGTAGAAATGGATGGAAAAGAAAGGGAGGGGTAGAAAGGAATGGAAAATGAAGGGAAGGGAATGGTGAAGATGAAAATGGACGGAAAAGAAAGGGAGGGGAAAGGAAGGAGTAGAAAGGACTGGAAAAAGAAGGGAAGGGAATGGTGAAGATGTAAATGGACAGACAAGAAAGGAAGGGGAAAGATATGGGTAAAATTGGCTGGAAATAAAATGGAGGGGAAAGCTAGTACATAAATATATGGCAAAGGAATGAAGGTGAGGCTGCATCCATCAATTTATCACTCTCAAAAAGCGACAGGAAAACTGGGATCGTGTTTGTACAGTTGATTTGTGTCGCCGCCGTGCAAACAGAGATGTTGCACACGGACCCCGGCGCAGCGGTGGCGTGTCAGTTAATCTATTCATCCTGGGGGACACTGGGAGAATGGAGAGGACTGCTGCAGGGCCGAACATAACTCACTGTGTGCACCTGTGGCTTGTAGGGCTCGCGGGTGTGAGGCAGAGGAGAGTATCAAGACACCTCTCCACCCGAAGCTGACCTCTCTTTTGGCCTCTCGCTCTTTTTATTTACAAGAAAGGAGGCAACTCAAGGCCAAAAATAAATGAAAACAAAAAAGTCCGCTATGAATTGTCCCTGTAAGTGGAATTAGAGAAGGGTGGCCAAAAGAGAGGTCTTTTTCGGGGGTCTTGATATTCCTTGAGGTGCCTCGATGCTCCTCCAAAGTGTGTGTGTCGTGCTGGCAAAACGTCCAAATGATTGTCTGTGGGGATATATTCACACACACCGGTCAGGCAACGTCCTCGAGGCGGCGTGGACCTGACTGAGGGAGGCTTGAGGCAGCAGTACGGGAGACTGTTGGCGTCGGGTCAATCACATCAGAGCCATAGAATAGGAGAGTTTGTCCACCTTGATCACAGGAGCCATGTTGTCGTAAAAAAGGTACTATTTCGAGATCCTGACGATACTTGCAACACAAAAAACATTATTGTATCGGTATCATTTTGAATTTCGCGCTCCACTTTTCGTTTTAACATGGCGTTTTTTTTTTGTTTTTTTTTACAGCAAAGGAGGCAGCTCAAGGGCACAAAAAAAGAAAACACTAATAAAAAAAAGCCCGCAAATCGCTGCTCCCATAAAAGAATCAGAAGAGGTGGCCAAAAGCAAGGTCAAATTCGGGAGGAGAGGTGTCCTGATACCCTCCTCTTGAAAGAGTTCAAGTCATACGCAGAAGGAAATACAGATGAAGGAAGATTGTTCCAGAGTTTACCAGCGTGAGGGATGAAAGAGTGAAGATGCTGGTTAACTCTTGCATAAGGGGTTTGGACAGTATAGGGATGAGCATGAGTAAAAAGTCGTGTGCAGCTGGGCCGCGGGAGGGGGGGAGGCATGCAGTTAGCAAGTTCAGAAGAGCAGTCAGCGTGGAAATATCGATAGAAGATAGAAAGAGAGGCAACATCGCGGCGGAATTTAAGAGGTAGAAGACTATCAGTAGGAGGAGGAGAGCTGATGAGACGAAGAGCCTTAGCCTCCACTCTGTCCAGAAGAGATGTGTGGGTGGAGCCCCCCCACACGTGAGATGCATACTCCATACGAGGGCGGACAAGGCCCCTGTATATGGATAGCAACTGCGCGGGGGAGAAGAACTGGCGGAGACGATACAGAACGCCCAACCTCAAGGAAGCTGATTTAGCGGCAAATCGGCAAATACTCCTATTCTGTGGCTCTGGGAAGGTATGGTAAGGAAAGGGAAGGGGAAGGGATCAGAAGGGAATGAAAGGAAAAGGAAGGGAGAGAAAGTAAAGGAAACATAATATAAAGGAAGTAGAGAGAAGGAAAGAAAGGAAAAAGATGGAAAGGGAAGGGATGGAAAGGAAGGGAAGGGAAGGGGAGAGGAGGGGATGGAAAGGAGAGAAAGGGAAGGGAAGGGAAGGGAAGTGGAAAGGAAAGGAAGGGAAAGGAAAGGAAGGGAAAGGAAAGGAAGGGAAAGGAATGAAAAGGAAGAGAAGGGGAGGGGAAGGGAAAAGAAAGTAAGGGAAGGGAAGGGAGTGGAAAGGAAACGGGAAGTGAGGAGTGTCCCCGTCTCAGTGAACCGCCACACAGCTCGCCATCCCCGCCCAGGCCGAGCAGACAGTGTTGTGTTGTTGCGATATTTTACAGGGGATTGACGGGAGCGGTCGTGATAGGGAATAGAGTGTATCGTCCGTGTGTTGGGAGGGGGGGAGAACGGGTGAGTGTGTGTCTGTGCGTGTGTGTGGGTGTGTGGAGGAGAGCAACGAGGTGTATGTGTGTGGGGGGGAGGGGAGTGGCTGAGTGTATGTGTGTGGGTGTGGGTGAGGAGAGGAGAGCGACTGAGTGTGTGTGTGTAGGGGAGGAATAAGAAGGGTAAGGTAAGGAAGGGAAAAGAAGGGAAGGGAAGGGCATTGAAGGAAAGGGTTGAGATGGGAAAGGAAGCAAAGGAAGGGAAAAGAAAGGAATGGAAAGGAAAGGAAAGGAATCGACTTTTTAGAAACACAGAGCAAAGGAGAGCATGAGTTTTTGCAATAGTTCATTATATCGACAATGAAAGCAAGGGAGGGCGTAGCACCGTCAGGCAGAGGCAGGCCGCAGACATTCTTTACGAGAACTTCCGCGGCGTCGTTTGCTGCAATTCCAACATAAGGAATCCACAAAAGAAAAACATATGTCGAGAAAACTGTCACGAGCTGAGAGTAAGTGAAACAAGATTAGTTAAAGCTGCTGTGCGTTGGATGTGGAGACGAGACGGCCTGAAGGGGAGACTGAGACACATTTGTTCCTTGGCCACAAAGGAAACTACCTTAGGGCAATATTGGGGGAGGCGGAGTCAAGTAGAGGCTGGTGGATAGGTTATTTACTACTAGCCTTTTCTTGACACCACCTTCTCTCCTAACCTGATAATTGAGGTCATATTCTTAAACATTTCACCGCCCAACCTCAGATATTTGATACGGTTTTCGTAGGAGTTTTTGGCATTTCCAGGGGTAGTTCAGTGACCCTGGTGGTTGTTTGACCTTTCTTCTGTACCATGAACCTGAAAAAACACTCATGAGAAGGTTTTTCAGCAATATTTCCAGCAGAATGACACCACCTTTCCAGCGCTTGCGAGACAAACAGTGTGTTACGGGCGGGGCGTTGCCATGACGGTGACGCGCAAAACTCTCCGGTCACAGCTGCCAGATTTACATTACTCAGCTTCTCGCGTGATTGATTAGGCGAACACTCGGGGCTTTAGCAAATATTATATAAACACTCAACACAAGGGCATGGGAGATTGATAAGAGTAGTAGTTGTAGTAGTAGCAGTAGTAATAGTAGGAGTAGTAGTTGTAGTAGTAGTAGTAGTAGGAAGAGGAGGAGGAGCGTGTCGAGGTGGGCGCGCAGAACGAGTAGATTAAAATCACACAACCAGTCTAACGTTTATAGGCCAACTGATTTTCCGTTGCCTGACCTTCCATGCTTTAATGTTTCATCTTCCCTTCTATGACCTCTCCTAGTTTTTCTTCTCTTCCTCGTGTTATGCTTTTTTTACCTTCTCCTCTTCCTCCTCCTCCTCCTCCACCGTAAAGAAGCACTCAACCCGCGAAACCCCCGACTCGAATCACATTAAAGCTTGCTATATAAACGCTAGCCTACGTAACAAATTTGAAGACTTAAAAGCCCTCGCAGCTACAAAGCATTATCACATCATCGGAGTCACAGAATCTTGGATAAACACTTCAAATAGAGATTTCATTGCGGTATATAGATTACCGGGTTATACCATTTTTAGTCATGAAAGACAGAACAGACAGGGTGGAGGTGTTATCTTGTATATTCACAACTCTCTCCATCCAGTATCCGTGAAAACATATATTATAACCAATGTGGACACAGTCTTCATTGAAATCAAAAATAAATTTCGTAAAATAATAATTGGACTTATCTACAGACCGCCAAGGCAGACTCTTGATATCGACCACGCATTGAGTGAATTATTATTAGAAACAAGTAGCAGTTGCGAGGCAGTAATTGTTGAGGACTTTAACTTGCCAGTGAACTGTCATACAGGGCTCGACCTGTACACAAATGTACTAGAAAGTGATTTACATCAACATGCTCAAGAACCCACTCGGGAAAATAATAGACTTGACCTTTTCTTTTCAACGACAGCTGATCTAGTTAACGAAGTAAATCTTGGTCCAATTTTTAGTTCTAGCGATCACCGAACAATCACATTCAGCATCAATATGAAAGAAAGTAAAGTAACTCCTAGTTAAGAAAAGGTTTCTGATTATCAGAGAGCGAATTTCGTAAGACTCCGATCAATTCTAAATAATTCTGACTGGACTGTAATCTCGGCGGAGACAGATATTGATAAATCTTGGGGGGCCTTCACCACAATATTGAACAATGCCATAAGCATATGCGTATCCTATCGTAACAGACGTTCACCTTTTAAGAAGAAACCCAAATGGTGGTATAACGAAATTCAAAATAGCCTATCTTAAAAAACGCGTATACAGTAGATACATATCAACTCAGAGTGAGGCTGACAAACTAGAGTTGAACAGAATTCGCCACGAAACCAAGAAATTAATAAGACGAAGCAAGAAAAATCTTGAAGAGTATATAGCGGAAACAAGTAAATCTTATCCTAAAGAATTTTTTAGCTATATAAATAATAAAAAGAGTCACTCACTTGTGGTATCGGACCGCTTGGCAATGATAATGGTAACCACACGAATGATGAAAATGAAATGGCTACAATCCTAAATAACTTTTTCGCATCCGTATTTACCGACGAAGATTGTTTATCACCTCAACCGCCGGAGGTTAGAAGGACCGAAAAGATGTTAAATAGCTTTCTCATCGTAGAAAGTGACATTTTACGCACAACTGAAAAGATTAAAGTAAGCAATACTCCTGGTCCAGACAAAATTACCCCTAGGATCTTAAAAGAAATCAAACATCAAATTTGTAAACCGCTCTCCATCATATTCGATAAATCTTTAACACCTGAAAAGGTTCCGTCGTATTGGAAACTAGCAAATGTCACACCAATTTTCAAAAAGGGGGACAAGTCTCATCCAGGAAACTATCGACCAATTAGCCTGACATCGATTGTTTGTAAGTTAATGGAGACTATCATTCGCGACTATATGGTGAAATTCTTCGAAGAAAATAACATAATGAATAACTCGCAACATGGTTTCCGTAGTAATCGTTCGTGTCTAACTAACTTACTTGATTTTCTTTTTTATTATATTTTTGAGGTGTTCGATGAAAGCAGATCAGTAAATATCATATATCTGGATTTTCAAAAGGCATTTGATAAGGTCCCCCACCAACGATTGCTCAGCAAACTATTGGCGTACGATATCTCGGGTAACATTCACAATTGGCTTGTAGACTGGCTCTCTGAGCGGAAACAGAGAGTAGTTCTAAACGGTGTTACATCTAACTGGCTCGATGTCAGAAGCGGCGTACCTCAAGGATCAGTGCTTGGCCCCATGCTCTTCTTAATTTATGTTAATGACATCGATGATGGGCTCACTTGTAAAGTATCAAAATTTGCTGATGACACAAAAATTGCTAGTAAAGTAACTGCGACACTCGACGAAGAAGCTTTACAATCAGTTCTAGATCGACTTGCACGTTGGGCCAATCAATGGCAAATGAAATTTAACGTTGACAAATGTAAAGTGTTACACATCGGAAAAAATAACAATCGCGTTCAGTACGTAATGAATGCCCAACAACTTTCTGCAGTAAGTAAAGAAAAGGATCATGGAATCACTATATCAAGCGATTTAACCCGGTAGCAGCTACGGGCCAAATTGGTCAGCATTGTTCAGAGGTAGTTAAAACTGAAAACAAAGTGGCTCACTTCATCGGACGAGTCTTTAATAATAAATCGGAAAAAGTGATATTAGTGATATTAAAACTGTATAATTCGTTGGTTCGACCCCATCTAGAGTACTGTGTACAGTTTTGGTCTCCCTATTACAGAAAAGACATAGAAAAGTTGGAACGGGTTCAACGAAGAATAACAAAAATTATTCCTAGGTTGAGAAATTTATCATATGAACAAAGACTTAAAGAAGTAAATTTATTCAGCCTATCAAAACGAAGAATGCGAGGCGATCTAATAGAAGTGTTTAAAATGTTTAAAGGATTCAGTGATATTAATGCGGAAGTTTACTTTACAATTGATCGATCAAATAGAACAAGAAGAAATCATAATTTCAAGATAAGTGGTAAAAGATTCTCGTCGTACGAAGGTAAACACTTCTTCTTCAACCGAGTTTTTAATGTTTGGAACTCTCTACCCTGTGATGTCGTTGATAGTACAACAGTTACGTCCTTCAAGAATAAATTAGACAAGTATTTTGAATCCAACCACCAACTAAGATATTACTCATTGTCGTAATAACGTTACGTTCTTTCGAATACTGGTGTCCTTGTCCGTTTTTATCGCCCGGTTAGTGGTAGCAGTAATGGTAGTTCTTTCCTCCTTCATACATAATTTCCATGCAGTTTTTCCATGCTGCATGGTTCTTTTTCCTTTCCTGCCAGCTTTGGCTGGAGGGATGGGGGGGAGGTAGGAGCCTTCGCCTTTGCTGTCCTTCATCTTCCACCTTTGATTAGATAGTTAGTGTAGCTTGTCACAAACAACCTCGTAAGGACCAGCAGGCCTGCTGTTGTTTGTTCTTTCTTTGTGTTTCGTCTCAGAGGAACTTTTTATGATACTTAGAATTAATCTCGAGGAAGGCGACACATGTATAGGGAGAGAGAGAGAGAGAGAGAGAGAGAGAGAGAGAGAGAGAGAGAGAGAGAGAGAGAGAGAGAGAGGGAAAATCCAATTTACGCATCATTACTTTTTATATATCTATCCTGGCGACGATTTTTTGTTGTTTTTTATTGTTGTTGTTGTTGTTGTTGTTGTTGTTGTGTTTAATTGGCACTCTATTTGATGACAGTTAGAAACCCTCTTTTCCATTCCCTTTTCTTTCCTTCCCTTTTCTTTACTTTCCCTTCCTTTCCTTTACTATCTCTTTCCTTCTCTTCCCTTCCTTTCCCATCTATTTACATCAGTGTTTCCTTTTCCCTTATTTTTCTTTCATTCCTTTTCCACATGTTTCCTTCCCTTCCCTTCCTTTAACATCAATTCACGTGTTTTCCCTTCCTTCTTGCTTTGACTTTCCCTTTCTCTTTCCTTCCTTTCCTTCCCTTTCCTTCCCTTTCCTTCATTCTATCCCTTCCCTTCCATTCTCTTCCGTTTCCTTCCCTTCCCTTTCGTTCCCTTTAACTTCGCTCCGTTCCGTTCCCTTCCCTTCTCTTTCCATCCGTTCCCTTCCGTTCCCTTCCCTTCCTTTTCTTTTTCCCTTCCTTTCCTTTCCCTTCCCTTCCCTTTCCTTTTCTTCACTCTCCATCCCTTCCCTTCCCTTCCCTTTCCTTCCCTTTCCTTCATTCTATCCCTACCCTGGCAAGCTCTTACGTATCCTTCCCTGCCCTTTCGTTCCTTTCCGTTCCCTTCCCTTCTCTTTCCATCCGTTCCCTTCCGTTCCCTTCCCTTCCTTTTCTTTTTCCCTTCCTTTCCTTTCCCTTCCCTTCCCTTTCCTTTTCTTCACTCTCCATCCCTTCCCTTCCCTTCCCTTTCCTACCCTTCCCTTCCCTTCCTCTCCCTTCTCTTCCCTTCCCTTCCCTTCCCCTCCCTTTAACATGCCTTGGGTTCATCTTATCCGATTTGGATTATGTGGAGATTGTGTTAGGAGGCGACCTCAAGCTACCTACACACACACACACACACACACACACACACACACACACACACACACCATGACTGGAATATGCAGCAGTGGTGTGGTCTCCAAACACAAAGATATTGGGAAAATAGGAAAATAAAATGATTTGTAGTGCAGCGACGAAAATGTCACTTAGCGTATTGAGAGATGTGACATGTGAGGAAATATTGGAAAGGTTGTGTCCGCCTTCCCTGGAGGAGAGAAGAGAGAGAGAGAGAGAGAGAGAGAGAGAGAGAGAGAGAGACGTGATTGCCGTGAACAGGGCGATGAGGGAAACGGAAACGATCAACATGGATGACCTGTTTGTACGGGACACAAGAAACACAAGAGGCCACGGAAAGAAACTGAGTGAGAAGAGAAAAGAAAAGAGGAAGAAGGGAAAAGAAAAGAGGAAGGAAAAGAGAAAAGAGAAGTGGAGAAAAAGAAAAGACGAAGAAGAGAAAAGAAAAGAGGTCACGAAAAGAAACTGAGGAAGAAGAGAAAAGAAAAGAGGAAGTGAAAAGGAAAGAGAAAGAATTGAAAAAGAAATGAGGAAGAAAAAAAAGAAAAGAAAAGAACAAGAAGAGAAAAGAGGTCACGAAAGGAAACTGAGGCAGACAATGTGCCTGAGAGACATAAACTAACACAGCTTTCCTCACAGATGCATTGACGCCTGGAATGGCCTCGAAAAGGAGAATGTTCAAGCCAAAAATATTCATGAATTTAAATCAGTCAACCAGTTGGGTCATACACAGTGTTGTTGCATCTCGAGATTCTTCCTGACCTGACATGAAGCTTGAGTGTTGCAACAAGAAGCCTCTGGTCAGTTGCGAAAATTCAGCACCTCGGAAAACCCTGCAGTTCTGAAGGATCCTCCAACGAGTGCTTACGAGGATGTGGTCAGTCTCCTCAGCTACCCCTCCGACACTGCTATAACAGGTCCAGCGGTGCAGCTCTGGCCTCTGGTGCCATCTTGAAGCCTACCTTTAAAAACTGATATTTGGAGGGGAAGAAACACTATGAACACACACACACACACACACACACACACACACACACATACACACACACACACACACACTCACACACACACACACACACACACACACACACACACACACACACACACACACACACACACACACACACACACACACACACTCACACACACACACACACACACACACACACACACACACACACACACACACACACACACACACACACACAAATTGCCACCAAGAATCAATCAAAAACAGCCCCACAACCTGTCGCCTTTCCATCACCTTCCCTTGGAGATCAAAACGTCCTGCCGGAGGAAGAACACTGAGTAAGAAAGATAAAGACAAAAATAAAGAAAAGAAAGTCGTGCAGAGGAGAGCGAATCACATGCAAAGTTTGGCAATATCCCTGGAGTGAGAGAGAGAGAGAGAGAGAGAGAGAGAGAGGCAATGTGTGTGTGTGTGTGTGTGTGTGTGTGTGTGTGTGTGTGTGTGTGTTCAGGCGTAAATCGATCACCAGGTATAAAAAAATAATATACTGATAGCGCTCTCTCTCTCTCTCTCTCTCTCTCTCTCTCTCTCTCTCTCTCACACGGGTGAGCTGAATGAGAGAATTTGCAGAGAGGAAGTCGAGGTATGTTTGAAGAAGCAGAAGAATTGCAAGGCAGCAGGGCTGGATGAGATCCCGTATGAATTGTATAAGAATGGAGGTGAGGTGGTGATAGACAGGATGACTGAGCTATTCAACTGTGTATGGGAGAATGAGAGAGTGCCTCGGGAATGGAACGAATGCAGAGTGACTCTGATACACAAGGGAGGACATAAGAGTAAGAAAGAGCTGAAGAATTATAGGCCGATAGCCCTGGCGAATACGGTGGGAAAGATTTTATGTGCTGTGTTGAACGAAAGGCTGTGTAAGTGGATTGAAAGAGAGAGAGTGCTGGGTGAGGAGCAGAATGGTTTTCGCACAGACAGGAGAGCAGAGGACAATATGTATGTGGTAAATGAGATGATAGAGAGGAAAAGGAAGAATGGAAGTCCGTTGTATCTTGGGTTTCTTGATATTGAGAAAGCGTATGATAGAGTGAACAGGGAGGTGATGTGCAAGGTACTGGAGAAAGTAGGTTTGAGTGATAAGATAGTGCGAATCATTAGGAGCATGTATGTGGATACAAGAGCCAGGTATAGGTTAGGAGCATTAGAGACAGAGTGGGTGAGGAGTGAAAGAGGTGTTAGGCAGGGCTGCATCCTGTCTCCAACTCTCTTCAGTCTGTACACTGAGGAGTTGGCAGCCAGGATGAGGAGAAAGAATGCAGGAGTAAAAGTGGGAGAAGACAGGGTAAGTGTGCTATATGCAGATGATGTGGTAGTCATGAGTGAGTCAGCGGAGGAACTGCAGGAACTATTAGATGTGGTAAATGAGTATGGGAGAGATTTTGGAGTGAAATATAGTAGTGAGAAAAGTCAGATAATGGTTGTGAATGGGGCAGAAGATGAGAGAAATAGGACCTGGAGGCTAGGAGACACAGAGCTAGGGCAAACAGATGCATACAAGTACCTGGGTGTATGGATGAGTCCGAGAGGATGTGAAAGGACAAAGAATGAGAAGATTAGCCTAGTTAATCAATGGGTGGGCCGTCTGGGAAGTGCAGCAAGAATGAGAGCATGTAAGTATGATGTGCTGAGAGAGGTGTGGAAGAGTGTAGCAGTGCCGAGTGTGATGTATGGGATGGAGGTGATTACATGGAGTGAGTTGGAAATGGATAAATTGGAAGTAGGGCAAAATAGGATCGGTAGGTTAGCTTTGAATGCACCAAGGTATGCAGCGGTGGAAGCATTGAGGGGTGATATGGGGTGGAGTACCTTTAGGGAAAGATTTAGGAAGGCTACCCTTAGATACAAAGTCAGACTGGAACGAATGGATGACGCGAGATTGGCACGGAAGGTTTACTTGTGGAGTGTGCATGAGAGCAAATGGATTAAAAACTGCATGAGAATGGTTGGTGACAGTGGTATGCGAGTCAGGTGGGTGAGCAGAGAGGAAGGGAGGCGTTTCTTTGAATGGAAGGTGACTGACAGAAATAGTGAGGGCCTAGAATGGAATGTGAGAAAGTGGAAGAAAGAGATAGACAGTGCAGTGAAAGGTGACGGTCTGAGGAGGTGGAAGCATGTGATGGAGCGAAAGACTACTTTGGAATGGTACAGGGAAAAGAAAGCCCCGCAGTGTGTCAGCTGGTATGATGGAAGCCTGGGTGGTGATCTTCTCTTCCAAGCTCGAGCGCAGTGTATGAATGTGAATGCAAGAAACTACAGGTGGTCTGAGTCCCGCAGCAAAGTGTGTCAGATGTGTGACAGGGGTGTGGATGAAACTGTCGTGCATGTGATACTGGTGTGCGGGAGGTACCGGAGAGAAAGGACGGAGATGATGAGGGTGGCACTGAGTGAGATGGGCTGGGATGTGAATGGGAGGATTGCAAGGACAGAGAGGGAATGGATGCTGCTGCTGCTGGGACTGAGTGATGAAGCAAATGATAGAATTATAGAAGCCATGAAGAGTTTTCTGGAAAAGATGTGGTGTGCAAGAAATAGGGAATTGGAAGATTTGTAATGGATACTGCTTGTGTTGTTTTATTTTTACAGGGTGTGCCGATACGAAGGCCTGACTCTCCAACGGGTCACCTGTACAGCAAGAGCAAGAGCAAGAGAGCACACACACACACACACACACACACACACACACACACACACACACACACACGGCTCCCTCTAATTCAATTTTCATTTATGGACGTAACCTTACTCTCTATATATACACCTGGGGGGGGAGGAAGAGGGAAGGCAAGGGAAGGGAAGTGACGGGTAGGTAAAGGAAAGGAAGGGATTGGAAGGGAAAGGAAGGAAAGGGACGGGAAGGAAGGGGACGGGAAGGGTCGGGACTGGAAAGGAAGGGAAGGGTAGGGAAGGGAAAGGAAAGGAAGGGAAGGGAAGGGAAGGGAGGGCAAGGGAAGAGAAAAATGGCGGAAAGGAAGAAAAGAGGAAGGAAGGGGAGGGAAGGGATAGGAAATATGGTGAAAATGAGGGGATTTTTTTAATTTATTTTTACGATCTTCCTGCTGCCCCGGAAGGCTATCTTGACGGGGCTGCTGGTCGGCCGCATCCCATTCAGGGTGCAGGAACTATTTATAGTGGCGCCATCTTGTTTTTTGGCTCATGCTGTCCCCTGGAACTCACCTCTGTCACTATAGAGTCTCGCTAGAGTCCGTGTTGAAAGGCGGTCATCAGGACAGCTTGTGGGTAGTTTTAAACCACTCGGCGATGACTGAATACTGTCAGCTTGTAGCGGCGGGCGGGACGCGAACCCGGGTCCTTCATGACATTGCGCCCGCACGCTGACCACTCAGCCACCGCCTCCCATGAGTGAGAGGGAAAGGAAGGAAGGGGTATGAGATAAGGGAAAGGAGAGAGAGAGAGAGAGAGAGAGAGAGAGAGACTAACTATACCCCCTCCTCCTCCTCCAAATCTTCGTCTTCCTTCCCCCTCTTTAATATGTCTTTCCAGAAAGGTAAACACACACACACACACACACACACACACACACACACGTACACACACACACACACACACACACACACACACACACACACACACACACACACACACACACACACACACACACACACACACACACACACACACACACACACACACACACACACACACACACACACACACACACACACACACACACACACACACACACACACACACACACACACACACACACACACGAGTGTGTATTTGCCATGCATGACCTTACTCCTTACCTTAATATCTTATCTTAACCTTTTTTTTCCTTATCCTTTTCCTTATACATTTGTTTTCCTTTACCTACTTAATATGATACCAACTCAACTTCTATTACCTCACCTTTCCTTTCCTTCCTTTTTATTTTTCTTCCTTTCCTTTCCTTAACTTTCTTTTCCTTTTCGTCTCCTTCTTTACCCGATCTGATATCAAATCACCTTCAAATTCTTTCCACTCCTTCCCTTTTCTTACTTTTCTTTTTTCTTCCTTTATTTTGCTTACCTTTCTTTTCCCTATCTTCTTTTCTCTTTACCTTACCTTACTTTTCCTAATCAGATATCAACTCAATTCACTTCACCTAATCGTACCTTACCTTTCCTTTACCTTACCTCACATTACCTTACCTCGCATTACCTTACCTTACCTTACCTTGCCTTTCCTTTCGCTATTCTGCTCTACTTTCCTCACCTCAACTCCCTTTTCCTTACCTTACCTTTCCTTTCCTTATCTTTCCTTACCTTGCCTCCTTTATTTTCAATACCTTACCTTACCTTTCCTTACCTTCCTTTCACTCCCCTACTCTCTACACCTTCCTCACCTCACCTCACCCCATATCCTTGCTTCGCACCTTTTTTCACCTGCCCAGGTCAGGAGCACCTTCGCCGGCTTCTTCATCGCGTCTTGGGCGGCTTTGCGGAAAAATAACACACAAAGGGCTCTTCTTGGCATACTTCATGAACGCATCGAGGTCTTAGTCTCGACGGTGGAGAGCCAGACAGGAGAGGGTCGTAGATTTTGCTCTTAAGGTCCTGTTAAAGAATGCTGGATCCTACATAAAGGGATTCTGAAGGTTTTGGGGGACTGGTGAGGGAATTTGAAGGGTAATTATTGAGAATCACTACGCGCCTCCAAAATACGATATTACGCCTCCATATTATACTTAAGGGACGAAATACATGTCCCTTAACTATAATATGAAGGCGGAAAAAGTTAAAAGTAAAGAAAAAGTGGTAAAGGTAGTGAAAAAACATACGAGAAGTAAGAGAGAAGGTCTTGGGGAGAGGGAAAGGAAGAGGGTGGAAGAGAAGGAGAAGCAAGAGAGGCAAAAAGCTGCCAATCCGCCGCACGGAAATTCCACTTAGGGGGTCGTGGGACAGAGCAGGTAGAGGTAAGAGTGAGTTTGATAGGAAAATGGTCGCTGAAAAGGGAGTCTTCTAGAATAGTCCACTGAAAATCCAAGGACATAGCTGGAGAACACAGAGACAAGTCGAGGCAGGAGAATGACCGGGTTCGGGGATCAAAATGAGTAGGGGTTCCGGTGTTTAGAAGAAAGAGGTCCAAAGTGTGGAGAAAGGTCTCAAGAAGACGCCCCCTCGTAGAGACGACGGAATCGCCCCAGAGGGAATGCCGACAGTTAAAGTCACCAAGGAAGAAGAGAGGTCAGGGCTTCAAAGTCGAGGGGTATAAAGGGAGAAAGATAGAGCGAGCAGACAGTGAGCCAACGATGTAGAAAGATTTTGGCTGAGGAGTGGGGGATAGGAGAGGGAAGAGAAAGTGGAATGAAAGGAACAGAGTTATGAATAAGAAGAGAAGTGGGAGAGGGGGGTGAACCAACGAATGTATAACCTGGGATGGGAAAGGGAGGGGAACGTATGAATGTTTCCTGGAGAGCTAAGAGCAGAGGGTTATGGAGCGAGATTAGATAGCGGAGGGCTTATCGCTGGGCTTGTAGACCGCGTATATTCCATTGGAGCAAAATTGTGAATGGAAAAAAGAGAGGTCGTGAGATGAGATAGGGGAATCGAAAAGAGAGGCGTCGAGGGAGGGAAGGGAGGGGGACGGGGGACGGGGAGGCATATCCTGGGGGTAGGTCAGTCGGAGTGTAGGCAGCGTGATCACTGGTAATAGGGGTGGTATGGGAGCCAGTCGGGTGAGCGTTTCGAGGAGTCGGGCAAGAGACTTCCGAAGCAGCTGCAGGAAGGTCAGCAGAGGGGCCAGGACAGTCTAGGGGAGCCTCGCCCCCCGAGCCGTCCAGATAGGCATCTTGACAGGTCTCCATGAGAACTGGGTTTGGAGTAGCACGGTTGACGGCGCTGGGATCGGCTGCGTGTTCCAAGGGGGTTTCATCTCTTGAGATTCGGCGCCGGGCAGGGCTGCGGCGGGGTTCCGGAGCAGGGCGGGGAGAAGTTTCCAGGGGTGGGTCGAAGCTCGTGGTGAGTGAGTGATCTGCACTCTATTGTGAAGAGTGACGCTTTCGCTTGGGTTTTGGTGATCTCAAGACAGACGGACCGGGAACAGATGGGATGGAAGTGGCAGGATCAAGGATGGCGAAAGGGTTTGGCAGAGGGATGAGAGAGGAAATAGAAAGAGCAGAAACTGGGCGATGAGGAGTAAGGGGGCGTGGGGACATGTGGATGAGGAGCAGGGGGGAGGATTGTCGAGCTGGATGTAGGGGTGCTGCGCAGTCTCTGCGCGTACATTGTGGTGGTGCTAAAGCCGAGGCGGCGAGCTTGTTGACGGGCGTCACGTAGCGTATAGCCTTCCTCAGTCTGAAGCTGGAGAACTTGAAAGTGGAAGGCGTAGAAGCGGCACTGTTTGCTGAAAGCCGGATGACATTCTCTGCAGTTTGGACAGGAAAGGGTAGTGGCGGTGCAGGTGCCTTTAGTGTGGTCTGGAGCAGCACATTCAGGACAGATGGTCGTAGACCTGCAGTACTTCTTTGGGTGTCCAAACTTCCAACAGCTGTTGTACTGACGAGGTTGTTTGATGAAAGGTTTCACAGTGAGTCGGCGGCCGCCTATGATGACGTTGTCAGGGAGGTTCCTTGAGTCGAAACAGATTCGCGCGATCCGAACTGCTTGTGTACGTCGATCTCTAGGGGGGATGGTGTAGCACGTAACAGAGACGATGGGTAGATCTTGTGCCTCTAGATTCTCCTTGATGCTTTCTGCACAGTCCTCAAAGGATCAAGATCCAACCCTGATGCTAAAGGGAATACGGACTGTACCAGTTCTGGAGTTCAGAAGTGGGTCTCTGCAGGACTCGATTGGGCGCCCATCGGAATCGCAGAGCTTCGACATGGCTTCAGCTTGAGTTTCATTTTGGACTGTCACCGTACGGGAGCCATCTTCTCGGGATTGGAATACTACGTTCTTGCCGACCTGTTGTAGGAGCCGTGTACTGAAGTCCACGTCATCACCCGCTGGGGATGATGACGGTATCACGAAGTACTTGGTCCACGTGGCGGTGTCAAAAAGAGATGACAGACTGGGTAGGGGGTGGAATTTCTGCTTGCGGGTGTTCTGTCGAGGAGATCGTGTATAGGGCTCCAAGGTGATGTAGGTTGAGGAGGTAGTTGGTGCCGTAGACACGGACGTAACATCGGCGCTTGTGGTTGAATGCGATGAGACCGGGGCCGGGGGGCGGGGGAGTATCCCCAGCCACAGACGTGCAGACTACCGTAGAAGTAGAGGGGTCCGGTAGCGTGGTTGTTTGTAGAGCCGGGCCATCACCAGGTGGGGGATCAGGGTGGGGAAGGTGCTCGTCATCCATTAGGCAACAGCCGAGCTCCCTCTTCTCCCATAATGTAGTAATTATAGGGAAGGGAGACACAGGTCACGGAGCAGTCAAAGTTGTCCTCGGAAGGCACTTGCAGTCCGGGCTACCCGAAAGAGAGCTGTCTGCTAACACTGCAATAGCCGTAGCGAAGGAACGTCCGCACTGCTCAAGAGCTGAGCAGCGACTCCCCAAAGAGAGAGAGAGAGAGAGTTAGTGTCCTATAAATCGCATATTTCAGACTCTGGTGGAGACCCCGCAAAATATAAAGTGTTGATGAGGGGGAGGGGAGGAGGAGGAGGAGGAGGAAGAAGGAGGGATGAAGGGAGGGGAAAGGGAGGAAGGAAGAAATGAAGGAAGAAAGAAATGAAGGAAGGAAACAGGCAAGTAAGGAATAAAAGAAAGAAGATAACAAGAAAAGGAAGGAAAGAAAGAAAATGATGGGATAAAAAAAATATTAAGGAAGAAAGAAAGGGAGCATGGAAGAGAAGAAAGGAGAGTGAGGAAGAAATTAAAATAAAGAGGGGAGGAAGGGAGGGAGGGGGAGGAGCTTTGATGAAAGAGAAGGAGGAGGAGGAGGAGGAGGAGGAGGAGGAGGAGGAGGAGGAGGAAGAGGAGGAGAAGGAAAGAGAGTAAAGTAGGAAGACGGGGTGAGAAAAGAAGAGGAAGAAGAATAAAGAGGAAAGGGAAGAGCAAGAAGAGGAGGAAAAGGAGGAAGAAGTAAGTGAAAGGAAAGGAAGAAATTTGAAATAAAAGAGAAAATAGAATATGTAACAGGGAAAGAAGAAGAAGAAGAAGAAGAAGAAGAAGAAGAAGAAGAAGAAGAAGAAGAAGAAGAAGAAGAAAGGGGAGAGGAGGAGACGAAGAAAAAAAATAATGATGTTGAAATAGAAAAGGGATAAAAACGAAGGAAAAAACAAAAACAAAACAAAGCGAGGAGGAGGAAGAGTAGGAGGACTATTTATGGAAGTGTTTTTGTAAGCATCAGGGGAGAGAAGAGAGAGAGAGAGAGAGAGAGAGAGAGAGAGAGAGAGAGAGAGAGAGAGAGAGAGAGAGAGAGAGAGAGAGAGAGAGAGAGAGAGAGAGAGAGAGAGAAATGGAGGACGACAAAAACGGGAAATGGAAGAAGGGAAGTGAAAAAAGGGTAAAAAAAAGATAAATACACACACACACACACACACACACACACACACACACACACACACACACACACACACACACACACACCAAAGAAACATTTCCACGTACCTGTTTCCATTTTGTGTCTTCCTCCGTGTTTGGTTTTGTTAATTGAGAACGAAAAGACAAACAAGAGAGAGAGAGAGAGAGAGAGAGAGAGAGAGAGAGAGAGAGGCGAAAGCAAAGAAAGGATGAACAAGGACTCATAAGCTAATCATCATCATCACCATCTGTTTCCTTTTCATGTTTTTTCAGCTTTTTTTGTTATTTTCTTTTATCCTCCTGCATTGAATTACTTGAGAGAGTACAGCGCCGCGCCACGAAGATGATACCATCACTGAGGACGAAGCCCTATGAAGAGCGACTCGAGCGACTCAACCTCTTCACGTTGGAAAAGAGACGCCTGCGGGGAGACATGATACAAGTCTTTAAGTACCTGAACAAGCTCAGCAACGTTGATCACTCCAAACTCTTCACGCTACAAACCAACCTGAGAACAAGAAACAACGGAAAAACAATTCAAGCAAAGCGATGCAATACCGACATCGGCAGGAGTTATTTATCGAATAGAGTTGTTCGCCACTGGAACAGCTTTCCTGCAGAAGTGGTTAGCGCAGAGACCATCAATTAATTCAAGAAACGCATTGATCGCCACTTTGCTGCATCGGGAGTGAACTGAACGTTCCCAAGAGTAGATACACAAGTGCTTTAATCCTTCCCTGCAAGCCACTCCTATGGCAAACGGATTGATTGAATCACTGAACGCAGGCAGCCTAGTAATGAGCCAACAGGCTTTCTGCTGCCTACTAGTCCATGTTTCCATGTTTCCTCCTCCTCCTCCTCCTCCTCCTTCTCTTCTTTGACCTACATTCCCTCACCTTCAAGTTCCCTTTCTCTCCCCTCGGCAAGAGGGGAAAACTATAGGCCGATTAGTTTGACGTCAGTTATAGGTAAAATGATTGAGTCAATAATAACTGATAGTATTAGGGACCATATTGACAAACATAATTTAATTCACGACTCACAGCATGGGTTTATTAAAGGTAAGTCGTGCCTCACTAATCTTTTATCATTTTACAATATAGTACATGTACGTGGCACCTGACAATGATAAGAACTATGATGTAGTTTATCTTGATTTTAGTAAGGCCTTCGATAAGGTGCCTCACCAGAGACTGTTGAATAAATTTAGTCAGGGCTCATGGGATAAAAGGGAAGGATTGATTGGATAATTGGATTAAGGCGTGGATTAGCAACAGGAAACAGAGGGTTATCATTAACGGTAAAAAAATCCGAATGGGGTAATGTTACCAGTGGGGTTCCTCAGGGTTCAGTTTTAGGCCCGCTTTTATTCATTATCTACATCAGTGACATAGACAATGGGATAACTAGTGACATAGGTAAATTTGCTGCAGATGACACCAAAATAGGACTCACTATTAGGACAAGGGAGGATGCTTGAGCACTGCAGGAGGATATCAACAAACTGTCAGCTTGGTCAGAGAAATGGCAGATGAATTTTAACATCACCATGTGTAACGTAATAAGTAGAGGAACACGCATACCCATTACACGGATATAATTTAGACTCCACAGCGATATGCAGATCATAGTGTGAAAGGGATTTGGGAGTGTTAGTGAACTCTGATCTAAAACTAAGGAAGCAATGTGCAAGGAATAGGGCTAACAGGGTGTTAGGCTTTATTAACAAGACGGTAACCAACAGGAATGCAGAGGTCATCCTCAGACTCTACTTAGATTATGCTGTCCAGTTTTGGTGCCCACGCTACAGAATGGACATCAACTTGCTAGAATCAACTCAGAGGAGGATGACCAAGATGATTCAGGGGCTGAGGAACCCCCCATATCAAAATAGGCTGAAACATCTAAACTTGCATTCACTAGAAAGACGAAGAGTGCGGGGAGATCAGATAGAAGTATTCAAATGGGTCAAGGGTTACAACAAAGGCGATATAAGTAAAGTACTGAGAATTAGTCAGCAGGATAGAACACGCAGTAATGGATTTAAATTAGAAAAGTATAGATTTAGGAGAGATATAGGCAAGCATTGCTTTAGTAATAGGGTGGTGGGGGAATGGAATAGACTCAGCAATCACATAGTTAGTGCAGGGACGATAGCTTGTTTTAAGAGTAGACTGGATAGCTACATGGACGAGGATGACAGGTGGCAGAGAGGTGTGGGTGCAGTAAGGAGACGGGGTACTGGAGCGTACGCCCGTACCGAAGGTAAACGAGGATCAAGCCTCTACCTGTAACCCCTGAAACTACACCTCACCCATCGTGAGTAGTGGGGGGGATTCTGGAGCTGCCCTGTGTAGGCCACCCGGCCTCTCGCAGTTTCTCTATGTTCTTATGTTCTTATGTTCTTATGTGGGCAATACGAGTTTTTCCCGCTCTTCCTCCTCTTCCTCCTCCTCCTCCTCCATCTCCACCTCCTCTTCCTCCACCTCTTCCTCCTGCTTTATGTCCGTCTTCTTCTTCTTCTTCTTCTTCTTCTTCTTCTTCTTCTTCTTCTATTTCTTCTTCTTCTTCTTCTTCTTCTTCTTCTTCTTCTTCTTCTTCTTCTTCTTCTTCTTCTTCTTCTTCTTCTTCTTCTTCTTCTTCTTTCTTCTTCTTTGATTCACTCCCGACCTCATTCAATCCCGACCTCTCCTGAGAGACGGAAGTGACCTCACCGCGCTGCGGTCGCCACAGCCTCGCTTACCCGCGTTACACGCCTTGTCAACCCCGTGTTTTCGTTGTGCATTTGGGTTTACGTTTGCTTTCACGTGTGTTTGTGTGTTCCTGCTTGTGAACCTTGTGTGTTACCTGTGATTTCCCGACGCGTGTTTCGTGTGTGTTCGTTTGTGGTTTCTGTGAGTGTCTGCCTGTGGTTGGCTCTGTGATTTGTGTTTCCGGTGTTTTTGCGTGTGATTTGGCTGTTTCCGAGTGTTCTACGTGGGTTTCAGAGTGTTTCGAGTGTGTTGTTGTGTTTCCGGTGTTTTTGCGTGATTTGGCTGTTTCCGAGTGTTCTACGTGGGTTTCAGAGTGTTTCAAGTGTGTTGTGTTTCCGGTGTTTTTGCGTGTGATTTGGCTGTTTCCGAGTATGCTACGTGGGTATCAGAGTGTTTCGAGTGTGTTGTTGTGTTTCCGGTGTTTTTGCGAGTGGCTTGGGGGTGTTGAATCGTGCTTATGCTTGAGCTTCTGACTGTTTCTCGTGTGTTTCGAGTGTATTGTTGTGATCCCGAGTATTTTCACGTGTGATTTGGGTGTGTCGGGTTGCTTGAGTTTCTCGTGTGTTTCTCGAGTGTTTTTTGCGTTGTGCTTGCCGACACCTCACCCTTTGAATTCCCCTGAGGATTCAATCTGCTCCTCCTCACTACACCCTCTTTAAATCCCCTAGAGGATTAACCCTTCCTACCCCCCTTTCTCTCACCTCACCTAAGCCCCCCCACCCTCGCTCACCTCACCTCCCTTCTGCTCCTCCTCACTACAAATCCCCTAGAGGATTAGCCCTTCCTACCCCTCCCTCACCTCCACATATTTCTAAGCCCCCCCCCTCGCTCACCTCACCTCTTTCCTAACCCTCCTTGATCTCACACACCTCACCTCACCTCTTCCCTAACCCTCCTTGATCTCACACACCTCACTCAGCTCCTCTCTTTCCCCCTCTTCACTCACCTCACATCCCTTCCTACTCCTCCTCTCTCTCACTTTACCTCCTTTCCTAAGCCCCCTCTCACTCACCTCACCTCCTTTCCTAATCCCCTTCACTCTGTGTTTTTATCTCTTTCATTTCAGGCAATCATTAATCACTTTCAGCTAAGATGGCGCCTAAGAAGTGCAGTACTTGTAACAGTAGCTTCTCAGCTCACTTTTTTTACAGGGCGTTCTGTTGTCTGTCGACTGTGTCTCTCCACGCAGCATCTCGAGACAAGACTGCAGGAGCAAGAAGAGAAGATGGAAGTAGGTCAGAATAAAATAATAGAGCTTTCTCGCACTGTTGCCTCCTTGCAGGAATTCATCCAGGCTAACGTTGCCGTGGTGCCAAACCCTTCTCCCACCTCCCACTTGCCCTCAGCGGTACCGTCGACACCAGCGGACAACACCACGCAGCGGGAGGGTGGTAGTGGCACCGCCCATGATGGCTTCACTGTCGTAAATGAAGGAACCAAACCAGCCAGACAAGCAATTTATCCTGTTCATTGCTTCAACAGGTTTGCCATTCTGCAGGAGGAGGACGAGCAGGAGAGCACCTTCCTGGTGGGTGACTCCATGATTCGCCAGCAGGTCATTGAGTTCTGCGGCAGATTTCCTCGTCGAAGACGGAACTATTGCTATCCTGGTGCTGGGATCGACGATATAACTGCTGCTCTTAAGGAGATCTCCACCCAGGCTACTAATGATTCACTGTTTGTTATTCACATAGGTACGAACAACATCACCACGACCCGGTCTGAGGAACTCCTGGACAAGTACCGTAGGTTCATCCAGCAGTATAAGTCTAAATCCCCTAACATTTTGATTTCAGGAGTTCTACCACGGACCTGGGCGGAGAGCGACTTCTTCAGTAAGGCCTTCGGCCTAAACAACCGCTTACAGACTCTTTGCAGAGAGCTTGACGTGGAGTTCTTCAACGCCTGGGACAATATCTACGGACAAAGTGAGCTCTTCCACAGGGACGGAATACACCTGTCTCCCATCGGGGCAGCCAGATTCGGAAGGCTCCTCAAAGACGCAGTACGTGACACCCGATCAAAAAACGACCCTCAGCCACGTCCCTCCATTATCGGTAGAGTAATTGAGTCGGATCAGGACGCTAGTATTCTCCAAGGTGAACTCAACAGATTGTATGACTGGGCGGATAAATGGCAGATGGAGTTCAATGTAGGGAAGTGCAGTATTCTGAGTGTAGGTAGGAACAACCCCTCACATAACTACTGCTTAAATGACACTCTCATAAGCAGGTCTGGGTGCGAGAGGGATTTAGGGGTCTTAGTAAACTCTGATCTCCGTCAAAGGGCACAATGCATTCAAGCTAGAAATCGAGCTAATAGGGTACTGGGATTTATTTCAAGGAGCGTAAGCAACAGATGCCCCGAAGTCTTCCTCAAACTATATTTAGCATTAGTTAGACCTCATCTTGACTATGCGGCTCAGTTCTGGTCACCTTACTATAGAATGGATATCAAAATGTTATAATCGGTGCAGAGGAGGATGACTAAGATGATTCAGGGGTTGAGAAACTTGCCATACGAGGAAAGACTCAAACAGTTAAACTTGCATTCTCTAGAAAGGCGAAGGGTGCGTGGAGACATGATCGAGGTTTATAAATGGATGAAGGGCTTTAATAAGGGAGACATTCATAAGGTTTTGTTAGTAAGAGAACCGGGTAGGATACGAAGTAATGGGTTTAAACTGGATAAATTCAGATTCAACAGGGACATAGGCAAAAATTGGTTTACTAACAGGGTGGTGGATGAGTGGAATAGGCTTAGCAGTCATGTGGTGAGTGCCAATACAATTGTCACATTCAAAAATAGACTAGATAAATTCATGGACAGCGATATTAGGTGGGGTTAGATACACGGGAGCTTAGGGTCAAAGAAGCTGCCTCGTACAGGCCTACCGGCCTCTTGTAGACTCCTGCGTCCTTATGTTCTTATGTTCTTATGTGCCAAGCCTCTAGATAACCTAAAAATCCTTAGTTGCAATGCGCGTAGCCTAAGAAACAAATCTGATGAACTGAGATGTCTTGCTCTAACAAGGAATTTTGACATAATTGCTATAACCGAAACCCAGTTTTGGGCTTGGCTCAAAACGCCTAATTCGAGCTAATTGTAGGCGGTAGCGGCATAGAACACCCCAACATGCATGAACTGGGTCATTGTGGTGGGTGATTGACCTTGAGGTGGGCTTATTTGTCATAGGTGGTGCTGTAAGATCATGGCAGACTGAATTAGCTATCCATACAGTAATCACTTGTCAAATTCTCTAAAGTAGACAACAAGCGACTCTCGGCTAGATGCCACGTGTCACGAGATTGTTTATTTTGTAACAAACACCACCGAAAAAAAATGGAGTTTGAGTCTAAGTAAATATTTTTAACGGCTTTATGGTTATGAGAGGAATACTCTGATATACGCTCCATGCTCTTTTCTTAGTCTCAACATGCAGTGTAAGGTTGCCGTTTCTCGGCCACTTCTCGGCTTTCCCATAGCCGACGCCCACGGGTTAAGTTCCGAATACAACATAGATGGCTACAGACTCTTCAACAAAGATCGTGTAAACCGTAGAGGCGGTGGCGTCGCCCTTTTTGTCAAAAGCTATTTGCAACCCACTGACAAAACACCAAGAGACAGTAACGTTGAACATTTGTGCGTGCGAGTAAACATTGCAAAAGTCAATTTAAATATATCTGTCACCTACAGGCCTCCCAGGCAATCACTCGATGACGACCTTGAAATGTACAGCGTTTTAAGGCAGTCACTTAATAACAACGACTCACTGATATTAGGAGACTTTAACCTCCCCCATATCGACTGGGCGACACTGTCAAGTACAGAAGGCGAGTCACATAGAATGATCGAATTTCTAGAAGAAAATTATCTAAGCCAAATGGTTTCTGAACCAACTCGACAAAATAACATACTCGACCTTGTTATAGCGACCCAAGATAACCTAGTCAGTAATGTCACGGTAGGAGAACACCTCGGTTCTTTCGATCATAAATTAGTGCGAGTCGACATTAGAGCACAAACATCAGTGATTGAAAATAAAGTAAAGGTGCCCAATTTCAAAACAGCTAACTTCGTAGAAATCCGACAAAAACTAACAGAAATACGACTATCAGATGACGGCAATGTAGAGGAAGCCTGGCTAAGCTTTAAAAATCACTTACTCACTCAGCAGAACACATTCGTCCCCTTGTGCGAGAAGCGCATTAACACTAATAAAAGCCCACCTTGGTTTAATATAAACACTTAGTCAAGGAGAGAAAATTGTTTTACAGGTTAAAGAAAGAACAAAGCACGCCCGAAAACATTAGACTTTATAACGATGCCAGGCGACAATTAAAAATATTAGTATGTCAGGCAAAGCGTAGATATGAAGAAAATATTGCAGCCAACTGTAAAAATAATCCGAAATCTTTCTTCAGTTACATAAACAACAGAAAGGCGATCAGAAGTGGAACGGGAACTTTAGCAAACAGCGACGGTGCACTAGTGACTGACAGCCAGCACATTGCAAACCTCTTAAACAGCTACTTTTCCTCGGTGTTTAATACTAACAGTCTTCCTCCCACTACCACCAGCACCAGTACTAATGTAAATCCTGAGCATGCATTGCCTAATTTTGAAATAACAACTGATGAAGTCCTTAAAGCTCTCCATTCACTTAAAACAAATAAAAGTCCCGGACCCGATAAAGTATATCCTATACTGCTTAAAGAAACAAAGAGCGAATTAGTCTCCTCCCTCACAACCGAATTCAATATGCCATTGCGACAAGGCATCGTCCCTTCGGATTGGAAAAAGGCTAACGTGACACCGAATTTTAAGAAAGGAGACATAAAAAATACCAGGTAACTACCGACCCATTAGTCAAACTTCAATTGTAGGTAAGCTACTTGAGAGCATAATTAGAGACAAAATTGTGAGTTACCTTGAAAGCCACTCATTAATTGGGGATTCACAACATGGCTTCCGTAACAAAAAATCCTGCCTATCAAACCTATTGACCTTTTATAACGACCTCTTTTCAGTTTACGACGTAACCAAATCATTGGACGTAGTCTATCTTGATTTCCAGAAAGCGTTTGATAAAGTCCCACATCATAAATTACTTTGTAAAGCAAATAGGTATTGACGGTCAAGTAAACCAATGGATCGCGAATTGGTTGAGGAACAGACAACAAAGATTGGTGATTGACGGATTTAACTCAGAGTGGGCGCCGGTCACTAGTGGCGTCCCTCAGGGCTCGGTTCTTGGCCCATTGCTCTTCATTATTTACATCAACGACGCGGATGTTGGACTCAATAATCGCATTAGTAAATTTGCAGACGACACAAAGATTGGTAACTCGGTATTCACTGACGAAGACGGGCAAAGCCTCCAAGAGGATTTGCACAAAATTTCAGCTTGGTCGGATAGATGGGAGATGCCCTTTAACGTAGACAAGTGCCAGGTCCTTCAAGTTGGAACAAGAAATAAGAAGTTCGATTACGAAATGCGCGGCGTTAAACTCACAAGCGTTCAATGTGTTAAGGACCTGGGGGCAAAATCGCGTCAAACCTCAAATTCTCACATCAATGCATCGATGTAGCAAATAAAGCGAACAGAATGTTGGGCTTCATTAAAAGAAACTTTTTATTCAAGAATAAAGATGTAATACTTCCGCTCTACAATAGTTTAGTCAGACCCCACATGGAATATGCGGTACAGTTTTGGTCTCCTCACCATGCAAAGCACATTACTAAATTAGAAGGTGTTCAGCGTCGGGCAACAAAAATGATCCCTTCCTTGCGCAACAAATCCTACGAAGAAAGGCTTTCCACCCTTAACATGTTCTCTCTTGAGAAGCGTCGCCTCCGAGGAAAACTGATCGAATGTTTTAAAATACTTAATGGTTTCACGAATGTAGACAGAACAAAATTGTTTATGATCGATGACACTTTGCGCACGAGGAACAATGGCATAAAATTCAAATGTAGACAAGTAAATTCAGACTGCACCAAATTTTTCTCACCAACGTTGTAGTGCGAGAATGGAATAAGCTCCCACCGTCAGTGGTCCAATGTAACACGATGATTCCTTTAAAAACAAGCTCGACCGTCACTTCCTTGAACTTAATATTAACTAGAGTAGAAAAGCAACGTTTTGGAGCCATCTGATTAGTGTAGATTCACTTCGGTTTAAGGACAGACCACCTAGTCTGGACCATGGGGTCTGTGTGGTCTGATTTTCTATGTAATTATATGTAATTTTTCTTTTTTATCTTTTTCTTCATCGTTATCATGAGCATCATCATCCTTTCTTCTTGTTCTTGTTTTTCTTTCTTTTTATTTTCTTCTTTCTCATTATTTTTGTCATCTTCCCTTTGTGGTTCCTGTTCTTCTTCTTCTTCATGTTTTTCTTCAACCTCCTCTTCTTCCTCCTTGATGAAACAGTTTACCTTGATTCTCCTCCTCCTCCTCCTCCTCCTCCTCTTCCCTTTTTTTTTCCTTCTCTCCGTGTATTCTTCTCCCTCTTCTAACTACTCCTCTCTCTTCACCCTTTCTCTACTTTCCTCCCTCTTTTCCACCATTTTCTCCTTCTCTCATGTATTTTTGGAGGCCTTAAAAATAACGTATTCTCTGCATCATGTTGGGACACACGGGAACACGGACCAGGCTGCCGTGCGCCGCCTGTCCGCTGATGGCGAGATTGCTGCCTCGGGGATGGCTGAGTGTTGTCCTCGGGGCGTCCAGTGACCTGCAGCACACACGCCGCGCCTCGTATATGCTTCTTCAATTTGTCTTCCTCCCTTTACCCTCTTTATTTCTTATTCCTGTCTTCCTTTTATCCTGTTCCTTCCCTCCCTCTCTTCTTTTCTCCATTATATACTTCTCTCTCACTTTCCTTTCTTTCTTTTCTTCATTTCACCTTTTCTTCCTTTCCTTATTCCATTTTTTACTTTCTTCCTTCTTTTTTTTCCTTTCTTCCTTTCTTTCCGTTCCTTCACTTCTCTTTCCTCTCGCGCCTCATATATGCTTCTTCAGTTTGTCTTCCTCCCATTATCTTCTTCCTTTCTTCACTCCTGTCTTCCTTTTATCCTGTTCCTTCACTCCCTCTCTTCTTTCCTCCCTTATATGCTCCTCTCTCGCTTTCCTTTTTCTCTTTTCTTCATTTCATCTTTTCTTCCTTCCTCTATTCCGTGTCTTCCTTCCTTCTCTTTCTTCATTTCTTCCTTTCTTTCCCTTCTTCCCCTTCTCCTTCCATCTATCCTCCTTTCCTTTTCTCCCTCCCTCCTTCCTTTTTACTTTACTTTCTTCCTTTCCTCATTCCTGCCTCCTTTCTTTCATTCCTTCTTTCTTGCCTTGCTTCCCTTTCTAAACACTTCTGTAGGATTACTGTTCCTTCCAGTGGCGGATGGCAGGGCTCGAGGATAATCTTGCCTGTCTGTCTGTCTGCAAACCGACGTCTGTACTTCGTCGACTCGCCTGAAGGGACTGACTGTTGCTTCTTCATCTGGGCAAAGTAGGGAGCATACGCAGTCGCTTCTCAGTCTCTGACGCTACCCACTGCACCACGCAGGCATATCTATCTAGGATTAGAAAAAAAATAATGGAGAGAGAGAGAGAGAGAGAGAGAGAGAGAGAGAGAGAGAGAGATGAACAGGTAATCATAGACAGTCACGTAATGGTCGTGTATCACCGCTGCCAGGCACAGGCGGAAAGCCTAGTCTCTCTCTCTCTCTCTCTCTCTCTCTCTCTCTCTCTCTCTCTCTCTCTCTCTCTCTCTCTCTCTAAGTTAATAGATCAAGACTAATTAAAAAGGAAATAAATAAAAGTTGACAAGTTCGACTCAACGCGGGCTCGAACGCGACGACTCGAATCCACGAGCGAAGCACTGACCGTGTGTGTGTGTGTGTGTGTGTGTGTGTGTGTGCTGGCCAGTATATTCTTGATCGTGAGAGGAGGAGGACAGAGAAGGGAGGACGGAAAGAAGGAGAGGGAGCAAACACGGACGTGAAGGGATAGTGAGGACTGAGGAGCGAGAGGAAGAGGAAGGAAGAGAAAGAGGTAAGAAGGAAGAACAATGGAGGAGAAGATAGGAAGGTAGAATGAGGGAGAAGGTAACAGGAAGAAGGGAAAGGAGAGTGAAGAGGAGGAGGAGGAGAGGGAGGAGGAGGTGGAGACAGTGAGGAAAGGGGGAAGTGGAGGTGAACACAGGTGACGCAAGGGGGGAAGTGGAGGAGGAGGAGGAGGGAAGGGAGAAAGAACCAATGAAATGTAATGAGTGGCAAGAAGTGAAGGAAGGAAGGAGAGAAGGAAGGAAGGAAATGTTAGGACGAGGCGAAGAAACGAAGGAGAAGGAAAAAAAGTGAAGAAAGAAAGACTAATAAAGAGGAGGAGGAGGACCGGAGGAGGAGAGGAGGGTATTATTCTAGTGTTTGCCCATACTCACCCCTCGCAACCAAAATTGGCTAGGGGGCCATTGAGACTTCGGGGAATGCGGTGGTAAACATGAAATGCGTCGCAAATGCATAGTTTTTGAGTTATGAGGGGTTGAAAAATACCTTAGATGTAGGGAAATTCCTTACAATTACTTAGATGTAGGGAAATATCATACATTCCGGTTTTTTTTAACAACGTACGGAAACCACGCAAGGTAATTATTGAAAATCACTCCGCACCTCGAAAATACGATATTACGCCTCCATATTGTACTTAAGGGCATATTATACAATAAACCTTATGTTTATTGAAGATTGTGAAATGTCCAATATAAATGTTCTAATATTTACTGAAGTTTATTCAAGTAGGTGAGAAATGATATTTTCAATGAGTCTTGTTAATACTGAAGTTTAGGTGCTTTTTATTAATGAGTCTTGTGTTTTCAGAAGACTGGGTGTTTGTTTATTTTTTATGATGTGAAGATAAGGAGCGAAATGTTCTCGGGTTTCCACAGTGTCTTGCATTCACTGGTGATTAGGTGTTACACGTCCTCAGTTTCCATAGTGAGTATTGTACCTCTTTCAGTGCACACCGAGTGTAGACGAGTCCCTCTTCCCTTCCCTTCCCTGCTGCGGCTTCACCGACCCGAGGCGCGAGGCAGCGGGCCAGCGAGCACCGGGCCGCCGCCTCCCTGAGGCCCGCCCTCCACCTGGACACGACGTGACAGGTGAGTGAAGCTTGTCAGAACTTCCTTTACGCCTAAGAATATCACTCCTGTTAGTCTGTCTTCTGGCCACACCACGCCACACAGTGCCAAGTCAACAGTTTCATCCTCTCCCTGCCATGCCCTTGAACAGCCTGGCCACACACTGTACCTTTGGGTGTTGTGGCAGAGGTCCGCCGTCTCACTGCGAGGGACGCCTTGCTGGAATTTGAAGTCCCTTGTGCCCACACAACGCACTGCAGCACTGCTTGGTCGTTGCAAAACACTCGTTCATGATATTAACTTCTTAAAATATGGTCTGGGGGATATGTCGAGGGATTTAGTTTTGTTTATTGCATTTTGGCAGCAAGGAACAGGAGTAAGGTTAGGCTAAGTTGGGCTTGGTTTAAATTATAATGGAAATCTTGTAATTGAGGAGGGGACTTGTTAGTGTTAGAAAACTGTATATGTGGGACTGGATGCGTTATGTGGCGTGACAAGGAGAGGAGGGGAAAAAATGAACCAAAAAGCGTTACACACTATTAATGGCCCCAGAAACCTTCCTACAACTTGGGTTTTCTAGAATGTCGTATCAAGACTCCTCATACTGATTTTGCACTTTTAGGAAAACTCGCCCTGTGTTTTAGGGTCATAGATTTTTCCAAACGATAACTGAAACCTTCATCTCATATCCTCCTCTCGTGTCCCTCACATTCTACACTCACTCGTCCGCAGCCTGGCTCAGCGAGCGAGATTGTTATGTCCAATGAGATCATATTCCAAAGTTTTGTATCCTTTTTGGGAGATGGAAGATTATGAAACACACTGAATGGAGAATACAACGAAACTTAGAAAACTTAATATAAAGTGATAATAATGATACAAGGATATTGATATACTAAGTTGAGGATGACAGCGCTGAGGCCAAAGTAAGGATGAGAATGTTCAAGACGGGATTAAGAAAGGTGATCCCAGTGAACAGGGAAAGAAAATAAATCCTGTGCAGAGTATAAAAGTTTATTTGTTTGCTAATACAAACAACACACAATCAAGTTCCAACAATGAATTACCGGCAGCTTAACAATGCAGCAACAGTCTTCATTATCTCCTCATTATATCTTCCTTATATCTCCGTTATCTTACCGCCCATCCATCTATCTGGTGCCTGCTCTTCCCTGTGTCCATGTGTCCGTCTGTCTGGTGCCTGCTCTTCCCAGTGTCCATGTGTCCGTCTATCTGGTGCCTGCTCTTCCCTGTGTCCATGTGTCCGTCTATCTAATGCCTGCTCTTCCCTGTGTTCATGTGTCCGTCTATCTGGTGCGTGTTTTTCCCTGTGTCCATGTGTCCGTCTATCTGGTGCCTGCTCTTCCCTGTGTCCATGTGTCCGTCTATCTGGTGGCCTGCTCTTCCCTGTGTCAATGTGTTCGTCTGTCTGGTGTCTGCTCTTCCCTGTGTCCATGTGTCCGTCTAGCTGGTGCCTGCTCTTCCATGTGTCCATGTGTCCGTCTATCTGGTGCGTGTTCTTCCCTGTGTCCATGTGTCCGTCTATCTGGTGCCTGCTCTTCCCTGTGTCCATGTGTCCGTCTATCTGGTGCCTGTTCTTCCATGTGCCCATGTGTCCGTCTATCTGGTGTCTGCTCTTCCCTGTGTCCATGTGTCCGTCTATCTGGTGTCTGCTCTTCCCTGTGTCCATGTGTCCGTCTATCTGGTGCCTGTTCTTCCCTGTGTCCATGTGTCCGTCTATCTGGTGCCTGCTCTTCCCTGTGTCCATGTGTCCGTCTATCTGGTGCCTGTTCTTCCCTGTGTCCATGTATCCGTCTATCTGGTGCCTGCTCTTCTCTGTGTCCATGTGTCCGTCTATCTGGTGTCTGCTCTTCCCTGTGTCCGTGTGTCCGTCTATCTGGTGCCTGTTCTTCCCTGTGTCCATGTGTCCGTCTATCTGGTGCCTGTTCTTCCCTGTGTCCATGTGTCCGTGTGTCCGATTGGCTGGTGTCTGTTCTTCCCTGTGTCCATGTGTCCGTCTATCTGGTGCCTGTTCTTCCCTGTGTCCATGTGTCCATGTGTCCGTTTGTCTGGTGCCTGTTCTTCCTTGTATCCGTGTGTCCGTCAGTCTGGTGTCTGCTCTTCCCTGTGTCCATGTGTCCGTCTATCTGAAGCCTGCTCTTCCCTGTGTCTATGTGTCCGTCTGTCTGGTGTCTGCTTTTCCCTGTGTCCATGTGTCCGTCTATCTATCTGGTGCCTGTTCTTCCCTGTGTCCATGTGTCCGTTTATTTGGTGCTTCCTCTTCCCTGTGTCCATGTGTCTGTCTGTCTGGTGCCTGCTCTTCCCTGTGTCCATGTGACCGTCTATCTGGTGCCTGTTCTTTAATGTGTCCATGTGTCCGTCTATCTGGTGCTTGTTCTTCCCTGTGTCCATGAGTTCATCTATCTGGCGCCTGTTCTTCCCTGTGTCCGTGTGTCCATGTGTCCGTCTATCTGGTGCCTGCTCTTCCCTGTGTCCGTGTGTCCATGTGTCCGGGCCTCCCATTGGTGTAGTCTTGAGGTGTCACTGCCACTCATGTCCTTGTACCCTTTTTTTCACTTTTTTTTAGAGATTTTTCACCTTATTCTTTTCAACATTCTTTTTTCAACATTTATCTTCAACATTTTTCTCTTTTTTTAAGACGTCAACATTTCTTCTCTTCCTTCACCCTTCCATCACTTGTATCTTTAACATTCTAATCACCAGTTTTTCTTTTCATTTTTATCACCTTTCTCGTTGTCCTGTTTCCCTTTGATCGTGTTTGCTTTCCTTTTTCATAATTTTCATACTTCTTTCTTTTTATTGTCATTGTTTTGGGACATTACTCTTTTCCTTATCAACATTGCGGTGTGACGGAGTGAGGAGGGAGGGGTGAAGGGGTGATGGAGTGAGAAGGGAGGGGTGATGGAGCGAGGAAGGAGGGGTGAAGGGGTGATGGAGTGAGGAGGGAGGGGTGAAGGGGTGACGGAGTGAGGAGGGAGGGGTGAAGGGGTGACGGAGTGAGGGAGTAGGGGTGAAGGGATTACGGAGTGAGGAGGGAGGGGTGAAGGGGTGACGGAGTGAGGAGGAAGGGGTGAAGGGGTGACGGAGTGAGGAGGGAGGGATGAAGGGGTGACGGAGTGAGGAGGGAGGGATGAAGGGGTGACGGAGTGAGGCAGGAGGGGTGAAGGGATTACAGGTGAGGAGGAGGAGGAGGGGTGAAGGGGTGATGAAGTGAGGAGGGAGGGGTGAAGGGGTGAAGGAGTGAGGAGGGAGGCGTGAAGGGGTGATGGAATGAGGAGGAGGCGTGAAGGAGTGATGGAGTTAGGAGGGAGCGGTGAAGGGGTGATGGAGTGAGGAGAGAGAGCTGAAGGGGTGATGGAGTGAGGAGGGAGGGGTGATGGAGTGAGGAGGGAGGGTGAAGGTGTGACGGAGTGAGGAGGGAGGAGTGAGGAGGGAGGGGTGAAGGGGTGATGGAGTGAGGAGGGAGGGGTGAAGGGGTGATGGAGTGAGGAGGGAGGGGTGAAGGTGTGACGGAGTGAGGAGGGAGGAGTGAAGGGGTGACGGAGTGAGGAGGGAGGGGTGAAGGGGTGACTGAGTGAGGAGGGAGGGGTGAAGGGGTGATGGAGTGAGGAGGGAGGGCCGAAGGGGTGATGGAGTGGGGAGAGAGAGCTGAAGGGGTGATGGAGTGAGGAGGGAGGGGTGAAGGGGTGAAGGAGTGAGGAGGGAGGGGTGAAGGGGTGACGTAGTGACGAGGGAGGGTGAAGGGGTGACGGAGTGAGGAGGGAGGGGTGAAGGGGTGACGGAGTGAGGAGGGAGGGGTGAAGGGGTGATGGAGTGAGGAGGGAGGGGTGAAGGTGTGACGGAGTGAGGAGGGAGGGGTGAAGGGGTGACGGAGTGAGGAGGGAGGGTTGACGGGGTGATGGAGTGAGGAAGGGAAGGTGAAGGGGTGACGGAGTGAGGAGGGAGGGGTGAATGGATGACGGAGTGAGGAGGGAGGGATGAAGGGGTGACGGAGTGAGGAGGGAGGGGTGAAGGAGTGAGGGAGTAGGGGTGAAGGGATTACGGAGTGAGGAGGGAGGGGTGAAGGGGTGACGGAGTGAGGAGGGAGGGGTGAAGGGGTGATGGAGTGAGGAGGGAGGGGTGAAGGGGTGATGGAGTGAGGAGGGAGGGTTGAAGGGGTGATGGAGTTAGGAGGGAGCGGTGAAGGGGTGATGGAGTGAGGAGGGAGGGGTGCAGGGGTGATGGAGTTTGGAGGGAGCGGGGAAGGGGTGATGGAGTGAGGTAGGGGTGGTGAAGGGGTGACGGAGTGAGGAGGGAGGGGTGAAGGGGTGACGGAGTGAGGAGGAAGGGGTGAAGGGGTGATGGAGTGAGGAGGGAGAGGTGAAGGGATTACGGAGTGAGGAGGGAGGGGTGAAGGGGTGACGGAGTGAGGAGGTAGGGGTGAAGGGGTGATGGAGTGAGGAGGGAGGGGTGAAGGGGTGATGGAGTGAGGAGGGAGGGGTGAAGGGGTGATGGAGTTAGGAGGGAGGGGTGAAGGGGTGATGGAGTGAGGAGGGAGGGGTGAAGGGGTGATGGAGTGAGGAGGGAGGGGTGAAGGGGTGACGGAGTGAGGAGAGAGGGGTGAAGGGGTGACGGAATGAGGAGGGAGGGGTGAAGGGGTGACGGAATGAGAAGGGAGGGTGAAGGGTGACGGAATGAGGAGGGTGAAGGGGTGACAGGAGTGAGGAGGGGTGAAGGGGTGATGGAGTGAGGAGGGAGGGGTGAAGGGGTGATGGAGTGAGGAGGGAGGGGTGAAGGGGTGACGGAGTGAGGAGGGAGGGGTGATGGGGTGATTGAGTGAGGAGTTAGGGGTGATGAAGTGAGGAGGGAGGGGTAAAGGGGTGAAGGAGTGAGGGAGTAGGGGTGAAGGGGTGACGGAGTGAGGAGGGAGGGGTGAAGGGGTGACGGAGTGAGGAGGAAGGGGTGAAGGGGTGATGGAGTGAGGAGGGAGGGGTGAAGGGGTGATGGAGTGAGGAGGGAGGGGTGAAGGGGTGATGGAGTGAGGAGGGAGTGGTGAAGGTGTGATGGAGTGAGGAGTGAGGGTGAAGGGTAGATGGAGTGAGGAGGGAGCGGTGAAGGGGTGACGGAGTGAGGAGAGAGGGTTGAAGGGGTGACGGAATGAGGAAGGGCGGGTGAAGGGGTGACGGAATGAGGAGGGAGGGGTGAAGGGGTGACGGAGTGAGGAGGGAGGGGTGAAGGGGTGACGGAGTGAGGAGGGAGGGGTGAAGGGGTGATGGAGTGAGGAGGGAGGGGTGAAGGGGTGATGGAGTGAGGAGGGAGGGGTGAAGGGGTGACGGAGTGAGGACGGAGGGGTGATGGGGTGGTTGAGTGAGGAGTTAGGGGTGATGAAGTGAGGAGGGAGGGGTGAAAGGATGACGGAGTGAGGGGGGTGGGGTGAAGGGGTGACGGAGTTAGGAGGGAGGGGTGAAGGGGAGATGGAGTGAGAGAGGAGCGAAGGGTGAAGTGTCATGTGGGGTGTGAGGGACTAAGGAATGAGGGAAGGAAAGCAAATAAAGGGAAAAGGATGAAATGTAATGGAATGAGGGAGTGAGAGGGTGAGGGATGAGGGGAGGGAGGAGGGAGGACAGGAGGAAGGAAGAGGAGGAAGAGAAGAAAATGAGTGAAAAAAGTGTAAGGTGAAAGAAAGTTTACGAGGAGGAGGAGGAAGAGGAGGAGGAGGAGGAAAAGGAGGAGGAGGAGGAGAAAATTAAAGGAAAATTGAAAGTGAACATCAGTGGGTTTGGGAGAGGAGGAGGAGGAGCTTAGACGAGAGGGAGGGAAGAAGGAGGAAGAGAAGGAAGAGGAGGAGGTAAGGAGGAGGAAGAAGACTCCTCCCTCCGTTGTCGTGGACGATGGCTGCTGGCTGGTCACCTGAGAGAGAGAGAGAGAGAGAGAGAGAGAGAGAGAGAGAGAGAGAGAGAGAGAGAGAGAGAGAGAGAGAGAGAGAGAGAATTAGTAACATTCCTCGTTCATTCATTATTCACACGTAAACCTGAACATTTTGAAAGTATAATCTTTCTCCCATTGTAAATAAACTCCCTTCCTTTTTCGAGCTGTCCTTTACCCTCCTGAACTACTCCTCTGGGTTGCTCAGTGCAGCTCCAGGGCAAGAAAAAGGTGAAAAATACATCCAAGTAATAGATAATTCATGTAAACGCGGTGGGAAATAACTCCCACCACCACTTCCATCCCTTCCACACGTCCGCCACCGCCGCCGCGCCCTTCCCTCGCCCGTAACTCCCGGCGATGTGTTCCTGTTACTGCCGCCGCGCCCTCTGATGAGCCATGACTCACGGAGGACTGGTTCGTGTTTCTCCTAAGCTGTTTCTCGTTTAGTTTTACTTAAAGATGTGATGCAGGAACATCCGAAGCCCCTCGGAGGATGACCGACTGCCGTTCCTATCAGATGAGCTCAAGGGGCTGAGGGTGGACATAGTGGGACTCTTAAGACGAGGAGGCCTGGCAGTGGCGAGATCAATGAGCGGGGACTCGCTTACTACTAGTCCGGCATGAGCAATGGTTTCCGTCTCAAGGGGGTAGCTCTGGGCATCTCCAGCCAACTGCTGCCATTTGTGGTTAAGGTTGCTCCGGTTGATGAGCGTACAATGCGAGTGAGGCTGAAGCACACACTGGGCTTCATGTCTCTTGTTGCAGTGTTCGCTCCTACCGAGATGTGTGAAGCTGAAGAATGAGATGTTCTACGCCAAACTCGACTCCGATTTAGACCAGTGCCCTCCTCGGGACACACTCATTGTCGTGGGGGCAGTTCAGTGCTACTTCTGGCACTGACAGTGTCGGCTACGAGTTATGTTTTGGTCCACCTGGTTCTTGTACGGTTGCGGAAATGAGTTCCTGTACCCACTGTGGTAAGCCTTCCCTCCAACCGGCAACGTCGCAGTAGTACTACTCAAGTGTTGTTGTGAATGAACGGTGTTCGTCGTGTTCGGAAGTGAGTGGCGGAGAGGTTCACTGCTATTCAGGAAGTGTAAGGGAGGCTTTATTCTTAATTAAGAGGTGAAAATAAATGTAGCATTGCAGGTTCCTGTACCAGAGACCAGAGCTGCACCGCTGGACTTGGTGTAAGGATGCTGGAGGGGTAGCTAAGGAGATTGACTACATCCTCGTAAGTACTCGTTGGATGATCCTTCAGAACTGCAGGGTTTACCGGAGTACTGACTTTTTTGCAACTGACCAAAGGCTTGTTGTTGCAACACTCAAGCTTCATGTCAGGTCAAGAAGAATCTCGAGATGCAACAATACTGTGTTCCATCTCGATAGGCTGAAGGACCTGGCATGTGCTCAGGAGTATGCAGTGACTGTCTCAAATCGGTTCAATGTGCTTAGCGCCCTCGAGGACCATGTAGAACTGTGGGACACCTTCAAATGTGAGACTCTCCGAGCTGCCAAGGAGTGCATTAGAGAACGCCCGAGATCTGGATGTGGATATCCCTCGGCGGAGACGCTGGAGGATATTGAGGAGAGTCGCGCTGCCGGGCTTGTTGGGAATTGGGACCAATACAGGGCTTTGACGCTTAGGACTAGAGCTCTCCTGAGGAGAGACAAAGAGAGTGTGGGTAATATTAGTTCTGAATATAGGCACCTTGCCTGGGGCAACACTAATCCCGCGGTGTCAGCGGTTTTGACCGTTGTGGCCCCTCAGAGGCTGGCAGTGCCTCAGGGGTCAGTTCACCCCGTCTCTGTATAGCGTACGCACGTACTCGTTCTTTCTCTGTTACTTTCCATAGAATATACGGACTTTAGTTTATTCAGTGTTTGTCTATCCAATGATTACAAGTGTCGACAAGTACCTGACCAACATGGCGCAGTGAGTAGGATTCTGTGGAAAGAGAAATAGTGAAAAGCAGTGTACAAGCCGGTTGGCGTAACGGCCAGCCGCCCGCATTCCGTGCGTGCCCTTTTTGACCTGTGCCGGTGAGTGAGGCCCAGGGCCACACCCGCCCGTGAACTCCGCTTATTGCTGTATGGTCATTTACGATTTATATGCGGTTCGAGCTGTCGAGGCGCCGCCCCTATATATCGTTGAAATAACGCAGTATTAAGTGTACATATGGGCAAGCGCGGTGTTCGGAACACCAGGAGTAACGCCACCACCACCTCGCCCGCCACCCCCGCTACCTCGCCCCCGATGGATGAACCATCAGGCCCGCAGCCAGAGGGCAGGGAGGAGGCACCCACGCCTCCCTCCCCTTCCTCCTCCTCCGCCTCGCAAGGGATGGACATGTCGTGCTTTCTACAATGGATGCGTGAGGACGCGGCACAACGCCGCGAGGAAGAGCGAGTGCGTCGGGAAGAGGACGCGGCACAACGCCGCGAGGAAGAGCGAGTGCGTCGGGAAGACGAACGGCTTCGGCGCGAGGAAGAGCGTGTGCGTCGCGAGGAAGACACACGGCGCATCGAGGCACTGCTTACGAGTGCCACTCAGCAGCGCGTCTCTCCACCAAGCGAGAAGGCCCCCATCAAGGCCTCCGCCGCCACTCCTCCGCCTCTCGCTCATGATGGGACGTTCCGACAATTCCGGATATGGAGGAGCCGGTGAAATGATCACGCCACAATGCGTCGCCTGTCGAGCATGCCCCAAGACATGCAGCGTGCAGAGCTGAGGGCGTGCTTCTCCACGAAGACACTGAGTGATTTGGAGACCTCGCTTCAGATCCCCGTCGACTCCCCGCACACGGTGGAAGAGGTGCTTGACCTCCTGCAGGAGCACGTGAAGGGTCAGAATAACGAAGCGATCCGTCGCCGTGCCTTCTCCACCTGTAAGCAAGCCGAGGGTGAGAGCTTCACCGACTTCTACGCACGTCTCAAGGGTCTTTCGGAAGAGATTGAAGTGTGCTCAGGGGCACGTTGCGAGGAAGTCTGGATGAAGCATGCCTTGTTGATGGGAGTTCGCAACGGGGAGTTGAGGCGAGAGCTTATCACCATGGACGCCTCCCGCACGCTTCAAGAGACAGTGACGAAATGTCGGTCGTATGAGGCCACCGATGTGACGTACTCTGAAATAGAGACCCCGTCCACTGCCGTGAGAGGCGTCTCACAGTACAAGAAGGGTAAGAAGGCGGCCCACGCGGAGAAAGCTGGTGCCAAAACATCCACGCTCCCTTCCAGCACAGCCTGCAGCAGCTGTGGCACGCAGCACGGCTCCAAGCCGTGCCCAGCCGCCGCGGAACCCTGCCATGGTTGTGGCCGCGAGGGGCACAAGATGTACACCGTTAAGTGTTCCGCCAAAGGGGTTCAATGCGGCGTGTGCCTTCGCGTGGGGCACTACGACCGATTCTGCAGCCTCAACAAGCCCAAAAAACCCAAACCGAAGAAGGGTCCTTCCCTTGGCGTGGTTCGGACGCAGCCACCCGACACGGCCCCGCGCCACTCCGAGGAGCGTGCGGGCCACGTCCGGCGAGTGGACTCCAACACGCGCCCCAGGGCCCAACCTTCCCCCACCATCCGCGTCGCTGTCACCCAGGGCGACACGTCTGGCCGGATTGACGTGATACCCGACACCGGCGCTGATGTTACGGTGATAGGCCTTCAGCACCTCAAGAGCTTAGGCCTCCACCAACGCGACTTGCAACCGCCCCCCGCCATCAACTATTACAACGCGGACGGCTCACAGATGCAAGCTGCGGTGGGCTCCTTCCAAGTAGAGCTCACGTACGGCGATAGGTCGTGTGAAGGCTGGATCGACGTGCAGTCCTCTCTTACCACGCCTCTGCTCTCGTGGGAGCACTGCAAGGCGCTGGGTGTGGTTCCCGCCGACTTCCCGAGGCAGATACCAGCCGCCCGGCCCGCCGCGGCCGCCGCCCGGGTAAGCGAGGCGCGGGGCAGCAGCGCACCGCGCGCCGCCACCCAAGGCCACGCAGCGGCCTCCGCACCTCACCCGAGCCAGCACACGCAGCCACCACCCGCCCTCCATATCCACACGTCCTCGTCGGGAGCTAAGGAGTACTCGGACGTGCTGGTGACGAAGGAGGCCTTAAGGACCGCGCCATTGAAGGCGATGGCGGGTCCCCCGATGAGAATCCACCTGCGGGAGGACGCGCAGCCGTTCGCCATACACACTCCCAGGGTCATCCCTCTCGCCTTCAGGGATGCAGTCAAGCAAGAACTGGATTCTATGGTGACTCAAGGCGTCATTGCCCCCGCGGGCGACGACCCATCCCCTTGGTGTCACCCCTTAGTGGCTGTGGCCAAGCCTAACGGTGGCGTCCGCATCACCACCGACTTGTCGAAGCTAAACAGCCAGGTGTCCCGTCCAGCCCACCCTTCGCCCACGCCCTTCACAGCAATACGGAGCGTGGACCCGGAGGCGCGGTTCTTCACGACGGTCGACGCCCTGTGTGGTTACTGGCAGATTCCGCTGGCAGAGGAAGATCAGCCACTCACCACTTTCATCACGCCTTACGGACGTTTTCGCTACTGTCGAGGCCCCATGGGTTTCGCCGCCACGGGCGACGCCTTCTGTTTACGCGGCGACACGGCACTCCAAGGCGTGACCAACTGTGTGAAGGTAGTGGACGACGTGCTGCTTTCCGACAAAGACTACCTCACGCACCTCCGCAGCATCGATAAGGTAATATCTCGGTGCAGGACGCACGGCATCACTCTCAACACCGAGAAGTTTGTCGTGGCTGCTCCGACTGTGTCCTTCTGCGGTTACCGGCTCTCAGGGGATGGTATTGCGGCCGACCCGGAGAAAGTGCGAGCTATAGCAGACTTCGCCACGCCTTCCAATCTGACGGATCTCAGGTCCTTCATGGGATTGGTGAACCAGCTGGCAGAATTCTCTCCCGACATCACCGCCGCCGCCTTACCTCTTCGTCCCCTGATGAGCCCGAAAAGGACGTTCACGTGGACACCTGACCATGACCAGGCCTTCCAAAAGGTGAAGGAGGCCCTGTCAAGTCCTCCGGTCCTTGCCACGTTCAACCCAGCCCTCCCCACCACCCTGCAGACGGACGCCTCGCGCCTGTACGGCGTAGGTTACGCCCTCCTGCAGGACCACGGAGGAGGAAAGTTCCGCCTGGTCCAGTGTGGCTCGCGATTCCTCACCGATACTGAGACTCGCTACGCCACCATCGAGCTGGAGTTACTGGCAGTGGTATGGGCCATGTCGAAGTGCAAGTTTTACCTGATTGGCCTACAACACTTCGACCTCATCACCGACCACAGGCCCTTGGTCCCGATCCTGAATAGCTACACGCTGGACGCCGTCGAGAATCCCCGCCTCCAGCGGCTGAAGGAGAAAATCTCGGCGTTCATCTTCACAGCGGTGTGGCGTGCGGGCAAGGACCTCTGCATCCCCGATGCCCTTTCCCGCTTTCCCGTCAGCCGCCCGACGCCGGAAGACGAGATGCTCGGCACGAATGCCAGCCTCTCCGTCAGCAGCGGCGTCACTCTGCAGGCCGTACACTCCCTCGCTCGCCCCCAGCCTTCGTCAGCTCCTGACGAGGATCTGGCACTCGAGGAGTTGCGGAAGGCGGCCCGCGACGACCCCTCCTACACCAAGCTCCTGGAGAAGGTACGGACCGGGTTTCCTCGCGACCGCTTTGACCTCCACAACGCCCTCCGCCCGTACTGGAAGTTCCGGGAGGACCTCTACGCAGATGGGGACCTCGTCTTGTATGGTGCTCGTGTGGTCGTCCCCGCAGCCCTTCGTCGCCGTGTCCTGTCCCGCCTCCATGATAGTCATCGCGGGGCCGAAGCCACCAAGCGCCGCGCTCGTCAGGCCGTGTATTGGCCCGGCATAGACGCGGACATCGTCAGCACTGTCCGCGCCTGTGAGCCGTGCCAGGTTATGCTACCTAGCCAGCAGCAGCAGCACTTGTTGTGCGACGGCAACCCCACCAGGCCCTTCGAGTCAGTGTCGGCCGACTTCTTCACCGCGGCTGGGAAACACTTCCTAGTCGTCGTCGACCGACTCTCTGGCTGGCCTTTGGTGGTCACCTGCGGCTCCGACACGACGTCTGCCGCCACCATCCGCTACTTCCGGCGCCTCTTCCGTGATCTGGGTGTCCCTGTGCGTCTGCGGACTGATGGAGGCCCTCAGTTCACCAGCCGGGAGCTCGCGGAATTTTTGGAGCGATGGGGGGTCCGCCACAACGTGTCATCGCCCAACTACCCACAGTCGAACGGACACGCCGAAGCTGCAGTGAAAGCAGTTAAACACCTCATCCTGAAGGTGGCCCCGTCCGGTAACATCGACTGTGAGGCGTTCGACAAAGGCCTTCTGGAGCTGCGTAACACACCGAACTCCACGGGCCGCTCCCCGGCCCAGGTCTTGTACGGCCGTCCTCTCCGTTCCTGTGTCCCTGCCCATGCCAAAGCCTTCGCGAAGGTGGCAGGCCACAGCCGAGCTGTGACCGCCGCGCCGCTACCCGTGCCCGAGATGCCAAGGCCTGGTATGACGCCCATGCCCGCCCGCTTCAGCCGCTGAAGATAGGTGCTCTCGTGCGCATCCAGGACCCAACCACGCAGCGTTGGGACAAGGTGGGCACGGTAATGGGCGCCGGCCGGTCTAGGGCCTATCACGTCCGGATGCCGAGCGGCCGCATCTTGTGGAGGAACCGCCGTTTCCTTCGGCCGGTTCCGCCCCCTGCAGTCGACACCCCGGTCGTGGACGAGTCTCCTCCACGCCCGGACTCACCTCACCTCGCTGTGCCCCGTCGCTCGGAGCGGCTCAGAGCCAAGGCACCCGCTCAAGACTAGAACTATGAGCGCGAAGGGGGGAGGGAGATGTGGGTAATGTTAGTTCTGAATATAGGCACCTTGCCTGGTGCAACACTAATCCCGCGGTGTCAGCGGTTTTGACCGTTGTGGCCCCTCAGAGGCTGGCAGTGCCTCAGGGGCCAGTTCACCCCGTCTCTGTATCGCGTACGCATGTACTCGTTCTTTCTCTGTTACTTTCCATAGAATATACGGACTTTAGTTTATTCAGTGTTTGTCTATCCAATGATTACAAGTGTCGACAAGTACCTGACCAACAGAGAGGTTGTCAGGGGTCTCGCTGAGGAGGTCAAGGGCAATCTCAATGCGAATGACCTCCGACCTCCAGCTTTCAGCTGCTGGGTTGCAGGTGGCGTTGGTTGCATGTGGCTTTGGTTGCAGGTGGCAACGGTGCATTGTCCGTGAACACCAACTCCGGCTATACGGGCATGTAGCACACTACCCAGAAGCCGATCCTGCTCACCGGGTTGTTTCTGGAAGAGACATTCCGAGTGGAAGAGGGCAAGGGGACGCCCACAGAGTTCATGGCCTGAGCAAGTCGATGAATTCGACCATGAGGTAGTTAGAATAGGCCTGCATGGAGACTTGCCAGGAGGGACCCCCGAGCTTAACGTGGGTGGGCGAGGCGACGCGCCCTCCAGCGTATGCCCCCATTGACTGATTGACTGAAGGTGGAACTCTTACAAAGGTGGTTATAGGGTGAAGGCAGCACCTTGGGTGTCTTTTTTTCTTTTCGATAGCCGATCCTGTTTCTTTTTCTTTTCAATATTTTAACATGATTTTCTTTCTATTCAACATTTTCTCGCTTCTTTTTCTCATTTTTTCATTTTAACATTTATCAACATTTTGTTTTCTCTCCTTCATTCATTTTTATCATCACCACTTCTCCACACACCTCCCCACCACCATCCCCACCCCCTCCCCACCACCACCACGACTACCACACCTTACCCTCTCCCCTCCTTCATCACCACATGTATTCAGCAACACCCAATGTAACCCTCACCACCACCACCTTCCCCTCCCCCCTCCTCCTCCTCCCCATCCTACTCCTCCTCCCCATCCTACTCCCCGAGATCCTTCGCTTCCTCTCCCTCTTCCTTCTCATACTCCTCCTCTCCACCTTCCACCTCTTCCACAATTTCTCCTCGTGCTTCACAGCAGGTCCCTCCCCTCCTTTCCTGCTCTCCCCTCCTCCCTTCACCCACCCCTCCTTCTGGCCCCTCTCCTGGTCGCCGGGTGCTTGTCATTGGTGATAGTCAGGTTCGTTATGTTGACAGGTATTTTTGCTCCAAGGATTAGAACAGGACGAGGGTGTGTTTCCCAGGGGCAGGGGTGGGCCATATATCAGACAGGATTGAGGCGTGTATGGCAAGTGAGGGATCGATCCCCATTGTCTTTCTCAGCTGTGGCGGAAACGACGTTTCCCGTGTGCCAAGCGAGGACCTTCTCCGGCGTTTTAGGGAATTGTTAGGTAGGATAAGAGATGCTGGTGGGTCGCCAGTAGTGTGTGGCGTCCTGCCAAGGAGGGGCGTTGGCGATGGATGGCTGTCCAGGGCGATAGCAGTGAACAGCAGACTTGCTGAGCACTGCGGGCGCAATGGGTGGCTGTTCGTCGATAATTGGGACCTCTTCTTTGGCAACGACGCCCTCTACGCCCGTGACGGGATACACTTGACGTTCAAGGGTGTTGAGGCTCTCTCAGACTCCCTTGAGCGAGCACTTGGTACCCTGAGGGATTTTTTAGTATAGGCGAGGGGGGGAGGAGTAATGAGAGAGGACATCTAGCTCATAATACAACCAGGCAACTTAGAAGTAATTATAGGGGAGTAACAGAGGGCGGGCTAAGAATCTTTTATACTAACAGCAGGAGCCTCAGAAACCAAATAGACTTACTAAGGGGTGAAGCTTGTTCAGAAAATTTTGACATAATAGCGATCACTGAGACATGGATAGACACTGCAAATAGAAATTTTAGATCGGAATTTGAAATAACGGGTTATCAGATGTTTCACAAAGACAGAAGGGGCAGAAAAGGAGGTGGAGTTACGCTATATGTTAAAGACTCACTTAAATGTTTAGTTAACAATTCAGTCAAAACTAACATGAATTCAGAATCAGTTTGGGTGGACGTTTACAAAGGGAAAGAAAAACTAACTTTAGGAGTTATGTACAGGCCACCCAACCTTAACAGGCAGGACACGAGTATATTACTACAGGAGATTGGCAGGGCGAGTAGGAGTAAAAATGTCTGCGTAATGGGGGACTTTAATTATAGGAATATAGACTGAGAAGACCTAGTGGGTGACCTGGAAGCCGAGGATTTTCTTAAAGTTATACAAGACAATTTTCTTAAGTAGGTAGTTACTGAGCCTACCAGAGGAGATAACATATTAGACTTGGTCCTAACTAATAATGGAAACTTGCTACATGAGCTGGAGGTAGGCGGAGAGTTGGGAAATAGTGACCACAGAACGGTTCGTTTTAGTTTAGACTGGGCGGTAACCCGCGAACCAAACCCAGTGTTAGTGCCAGATTTTAGAAGAGCAAATTACGAGGGGCTTCGAAGACATCTTGAAGGGGTAAACTGGGATAATTTAGGGATTCATGGGGTCCAGAACTGTGGGTTGGAGAGCCAGGAGAACCAGGTAGAAATGTCTTACAATAATTTAGTTAGAGTAATAGTAGAGGGGCAAGGACAGCATATACCACAGCGAACACTTAGAAAAGAAAACAATGACCCAAAGTGGATGACTCGTGGACTAAAACACGAGATAGTGTTAAAGAAGGGAATTTATCAGAAAATAAAGAATGGTGAAACACATCTCAGGGGCCGGTATGTCGAACTATCTAGATTAGTGAAGAAGAACACCAGGATAGCAAAAAGGAATTATGAGATCAAAGTAGCAAATGAGGAGAAAAGTAATCCTAAAGGCTTCTTTCAGATCTATAGAACAAAAACACGGGAGAAAATTGGACCGCTGAAAACAAACACAGGGGAGCTAGTAGAAAATTATGAAAATATGAGCACATTGTTGAACGACTACTTCCTTTAAGTATTCACACAAGAGGATCGAAAGACTATTCCGGAAAGTGCTCAGGTGTACGATGGCGGGGATGGCGATAAATTGAGGGATATAATTATTACCAGAAAATAGTTCAGGATGAGATAGATAAGCTTAAAAAGAATAAGTCGCCAGGTCCTGACTGGATATTTCCAAGGGTATTAAAGGAATTAGATGATGTACTCAGTGTCCCACTAACCGACATCTCTAAGACGTCGGTAAATACTGGTTATGTGCCCAGCCTATGGAAAGTAGCTAATGTGACGCCGATTTTCAAAAAGGGGACAGGTCAGCTGCTTCAAACTATCGCCCAATTAGCTTAACATCGGTTATAGGCAAGATGCTGGAGTCCATAATAGCCAGGAACATTCGGGAGCATCTAGAGAAACACAGCTTAATTCACGACTCGCAGCATGGGTTCACGATATGTAGGTCATGCCTCACCAATCTCTTGTCCTTCTACAATAAAGTATTTGAGGCGGTAGACAGAGATGAAAATTACGATGTAATCTATCTTGATTTTAGTAAAGCGTTTGACAAAGTTCCTCACCAACGACTGTTGCTTAAATTACAGGCTCACGGAGTAGAGGGTAAATTTTTGAACTGGGTCAAGGCGTGGCTTAGCAATAGGAAGTAAAAAAGTGCAAATCAATGGTAAAAGATCTGACTGGGGATGTGTTACGAGTGGGGTCCCACAAGGTTCGGTATTAGGTCCACTTTTGTTTATTATTTATATCAATGACTTAGATACAGGAATTAGTAGTGGTGTCAGTAAGTTTGCAGATGATACCAAGATCGGTAGAGTAATTGAGTCGGATCAGGACACTAGTATTCTCCAGGATGAACTAAACAGATTGTATGACTGGGCGGATAAATGGCAGATGGAGTTCAATGTAGGGAAGTGCAGTATTCTGAGTGTAGGCAGGAACAACCCCTCTCACACCTATTGCTTAAATGACACACTCATAAGCAGGTCTGGGTGCGAGAGAGATTTAGGGGTCTTAGTGAGCTCTGATCTCCGTTCAAGGGCACAATGCATTCAAGCTAGAAATCGAGCTAATAGGGTACTGGGATTTATTTCAAGGAGCGTAAGCAACATGAGCGCTGAAGTCTTCCTCAAACTATATTTAGCATTAGTTAGACCTCATCTTTGGATTCTTTTTAGGAGCAGTGAGTAGCGGGCTTTTTTTATTAATGTTTGCTTTTTGTGTGCCCTTGAACTGTCTCCTTTGCTGTAAAAAAAAAAAAAAAAAAAAAAAAAAAGTCTTGACTATGCGATTCAGTTCTGGTCACCTTACTATAGAATGGATATCAAAAGGTTAGAATCAGTGCAGAGGAGGATGACTAAGATGATTCAGGGGTTGAGAAACTTGCCATACGAGGAAAGACTCAAACAGTTAAACTTGCATTCTCTAGAAAGGCGAAGGGTTCGTGGAGACATGATCGAGGTGTATAAATGGATGAAGGGCTTTAATAAGGGAGATATTCATAAGGTTTTGTTGGTAAGAGAACCGGGTGTAACGCTTGGTTGCGGGGACTTGCGGGCGTGAAGGGAAACACTTGCTGTCTTAGAAGAAATATATTCTTAACCTACGATACAGCGTAGCGTTGGTGAGAGAGAGACGAGAACGCTAGGTGTGCGTCATGCGAGCTCTCTCTCGGAGTGACGAATTATGATTGGAAAATAATAAAGTTACAATTGGTCACGTATGTCAAGGTGACCTCTAAGCTTGATGAAATGCTTTGTATACAAACAGAGACGGTAAACACTGACAGCTGACATTCCTACAAGGTGGCGTGCTCTATCTGTCGTGGGTTTTTTCTTTAGATATTGTATGCCTAATCCGTGGTGACAATAAGTAATAATAATAATAATACATTGGTATACTACAATTACTATAACCTCGCGACATCCAAAAAAAATCTAATTAGTAGTGGACCCGATATAGTGTGAACATGTTGAGCAGACTGCTTATGGCACAAGTATATGAAAACAGTGGCTAAGCAGGAATACTCGTGTAGTAATGACATAAATAATGAGAGGTAACACCAGCGGGTGCGACAGAAATCAGAGAAATAATCTCTAAATGGAGAAACATAAAGACACAAGTATCTGTAGTTGACAAGTGGCCTAGTTACAGAACATGAAATGCTCATCCAGCTTCCAAAAAATAATAAGAACAACAATAAAAGGTGGGAACATAGTACAATGTTAAGGTACAGGAGCAGGAGAAATGACACATTTCCTGCCTTTTTCTCGCGTGAGAAAAAAAAACTACCTCGCCAGTGGCTTCCCTGCATCCTGTCGCCTTGTCTGAACAACCAAATAATCGTGCAGGACAGAGTTCCTCCTAATAAGGTAGCACATGACGACGAGACTGACGAACATCAGAAACATTGGCACAAAAATTCCAGGGTACAAGTAGGTGAGGTGCAAGTATTCAGACAGCGTTTTCTCCAGGGTTTCTGCAAACTCTGTTTCGTTTGCAAAAGACAATGAATTAAGGGAATTAGTCACATACGAGATGCTGGAGAAGTTAATGTTATCGAGAGACCGCAGAGGAAACACTCGATGGGAAATATTGGCAGTGAAAACCAGACGGATCCGGGACGGGTACGTTGTTATGTTAGTGGAGCGGATGTAGCATGCTTCCGCTATGGCATAGTGACCAGTAACCCGTTGATAAGTGATACCCTCCGGGCAGATGACCGACACATAGAATGAGAGAGGGAAATAAAAATAATGCAGACCCTGAAAGTTCTTATGGAAAACAGGCGTTGGTGGTAGTTGCTTGTAAGGGCACAGGGAAAGAGCGTCAGACGTTTCACCCGTGTGAGGGCGATCTCGCACACTCCTCCCCGAACCGGTAGGAAGGCAAAAAGAGACGCAGAGCAATAGAATCGTCTGAAGACCGTCTCCTTGCAATATTGCAAGAGTGAGTAGCTACCCGTTAAATACAGAGCGAAATCCTTCGCGATTAAGACAAGAGACGGGGACGTGTCCAGGGCCAACACACTGTCCTTGGCGGTTAAGGGAAATGGAGCAATTTCATGGGCCTCAAACACGTCCGCCGTCTGAAACGGAACATGAATGATTATGGCATCGGGCGTGAGGCTGGACTCAATCAAGGGGTAAAAATATTGACTCATGTCTGGGTTGAATCTTTTCCCCGTAAGAACAGAATCCTATCCTCCAGTAGTTGAAAAAGATTCAGAGAGTTGGTACTAGAAGGTGCCTTTGATTCCAGTCTTGGTTGCCCGTATGGCGTCTGCCATGTCGAGTAGTTTTTCTGAGACTATCCTGATTGTGTCTGTGGTGTTGGTCAAGGAAGTATATGGATATTTTACGAGGAGCACATCTTCTATAAGGAAGACCTCTCCTATGTGTGCCGTGAGGGCGCCAGGCTTCAGGTGGATGGGTGTCGTTGCAAGTAGGGAGCTGAGGTACAACAAGATGAGCAGAAAACGCAACATCATGATCTGAAAGTGGTGGGAATGAAGTATTTAAACTCGTGGTCTCAAGTTATAGCTATGGGCGTTGGGATTATCTTGTTGAACATTTTACTCTGAGGGGGAATTACCTATATCAAGGTCCAAGGGTGAGGGAATTACTTTCAGACGATCACTGTGAACTTTTAGACTGACTCCACTATTTGACTCAAGAACCTCGAACCTATTTCCCCTGACATTCCGAACAACTCGGTAAGGACCCACAAATTTAGCCCCCAGTTTTTAAGTCCTTTCCGCTTGCTTAATCATGACTGTGTCACCCTCTTTTATATCCACCGGGACGGCCTTTTTGTGTTGTTTTGACATCATTTCAACCTTTGTGCCTTTAGCGTACTCCTAACCTCTGAGTGTATCTTGGAAAACATATGCAGCTGCTGTTGCGCGTACTTATCAATGTTGTAGAAAGGTTGGTGAGGTTTTGTTAGGAGGTCGTACGGAAGACGTTTCTCCACCCCATATAAGATGTAGTAGAGTCGTTTACCGACGTATTTATGGAAGCGGCTATATGCGATAGCCAATCCTCCCAGTTATCGTGGAGATCGTTCACGATAGGCCTGAGGACCTGTAAGATTTTCCTATTAGCCCTCTCCGCCAACCCATTTGCAGCTGGGTGGTAAGCAGTGATGAAGGATTGCGTGATGTTAAACTGAGCGCATATTTCGCTCAATACTGTGTTCCTAAACTCGGTGCCATTGTCACTCAAAAGAATTCGAGGAGACGAATGGGGACACAACACGTGAGTCACGAGGGCATGGGCCACGCGTGTGGCTGTCTTGTCCTTGAGAGGCGCTAGAACTAGAAACTTAGAGAACTGGTCGACGCACACCAATAAGTAGCGCGAACCATGTTGGCTCTGGGGAAGCTGTAATAAGTCTATATTTACAACATCCCATGGCGCCTCTGGTACTGGGTATTGCAACATAGGCGCTGGCCCTTTTACGGACCCCTTGTGCTTAGCACACACGACGCAATGTGCGACATGTATTTCTACATCAACCCGTAATGTGGGCCAGTAGTATTTTTTCTGGTGACAGATAGTGTCTTTTCCCTTCCTGGGTGACCCTCAATGGGTGTGTCATGGACCAGCTTAAGCGTCACGGGGACGTATTTGTCTGGGATGACCAGTTGTTCTATAAGTACTGGTTTGGTTGGCCATGACCTACAAAGGAGGTTGTCCTCTGATAGGAAAAATTGTGAAAAGGGAACTGGCAATTCTGGAAGGTTTGTTTCGTCTCCCGACTCGAGGGCGTAAATTAACCTCTTCCACACTGGGTGTTCTCGCTGAGCAGTGTGTAGCTCAGGTGAAGTGAAGTTGTGGATGATCTCTGGGGTGGTAATCGCGCCTATTGGAATATTCGAGATAAGGCATCTGCGACCACATTTGTTTTCCCGGTGATATATTTTATCTCCGGATTGTATGCTTGGATCGTTAAGAACTATCTTGCCAGACGACCGTGTAGGTTTTTTCTCTTGAAAAGATCAGTGATGGCCGCGTGGTCCGTATACACCACAATTCTGTACCCCATCACTATGTCTCGAAAATGCTTCAAAGCCCACACAATTGCAAGAGCCTCTAGGTGGGTGACATAATAGTTCTTTTCCGGAGCTGTTAGTACTCGACTGGCGAACGCTATTACATGCTTTTTGCCGGACCTATCTGTTTGCATAAGAGTGGCTCCTAGTCCACTAGCCGAAGCGTCGGTACAAGGCTGAAAGGGGTACTTGAAATCCGGAAAGACAAGGACCGGAGCCTGTGTAAGCGCTTTCTTTAAATCCTCAAAGCTCGCTTGTTGATCTGGGAGCCACTGAAATGTTATGTTTTTCTTTAATAGATGGGTTAGGGGACTCGCGCGTGCTGCGAAGTCCTTTATGAAAGGCCTGTAGTAACCTGCGACACCCAAGAAAGATCGTACCTTGTCTGTAGACGTTGGTTGAGGGAACTCGGCAATGGCATTTACTTTGTCGTCCACTGTGTGGATGCCGAATTCGTCCACGGCATGCCCCAAGAACTTGATCCGAGGCTTTAAGAATTGACATTTGGTGAGTTTGAGCTTTAATCCGACCTCTTGAAGTCTGTGTAGGACTGCTTTTAGTGTTGCCATGTGTGCATGCACGTCTTTACTTGCTATGATGATGTCGTCTCAATACACATAGACAGAGTTGCCCAGCAAGTCTCCAAACATACTGTTCATTGTCCTTTGGAAGGTCAAGTGAGCTCCTTTGAGCCCGAACGGCATCCTCGTCCACTCATAGTGGCCATGAGGCGTGCTGAAAGCCGTTATTTCACGGGACTCGGGGGCCATAGGCAGTTGCAAGTAGCCACTGACCAAATCTAGACTCGTTAAGACTTTATTTACTCTACCGAGACACATCAGAAGATCTCTAAGAACGGGGAGCGGAAAATGATCATCCACGGTCGCATTGTTCACACGCTGGAAATCAATCACAGGACGATAAGAATCGTCTTTCTCTGGAACCAAAAACAAGGGTGAATTCCACGGGGAGTTCGATTCTTTGATGACACCTTGTTCTAACATTTCAGATATAAGTTGCTGCACTACTTCCCTCTGACTGTGGGGGAGCTTGTATGCATTGATATATACAGGATTGGTATTGGGTTTTAACTTAATGTGGTGTTCAGCACACTGCGTAACTCCAGGCGGCTCACCTGGTAGAGCAAGCGCCCCCCTATATTGTTCCAGCAGCTGGACTAAGGTAGGCTTAATTTCGGAATAGTGTGCAACTTTTAGGAACGCCTCTAAATTAGCTGTGTTTTGTTTGTGAGAATCCTGACACGCCGAGGTTATGCCTGAGACTTGGGCTGAAGGGTATTCTACTGGTTCCGGGGCTACATTTTTCCCATGCACTAGACACTGGCATAATCTAACACCGTGTTTTAAGGATACAGGGGAGCCTGACGTGTTTAGTACCCATCCCTCTGCAATACCTCCCTCCTTGACTGTCGCGAGATTTACCTCCACCGTCACCCGGTGTATGTGTGGTGCTCCGTCGATACACATATCACTGTCCGTTGGAGGGGCGTTAGGTAACCGGATGTTAACAAGTTTTGCTGCATGATCCGGAAATACTTGAGGACCTTCTACGAGTACCGTTACTGTCCGCCACAAGTCTGTAATGTTTTCGTGTGGTTTGACCGTAAAAGGTGACACTTGGGCGGTGGCAGACCCTGAGTCTGTGGTGGGTAGGTCATTGTCCCCCTCTGAGGGCGGGACTACTGGTGACATAGGCGATGGATTTACCATCCCCTGTATGCGTCGTCCTTGATACACGATCGCGTTGCTTTCAGGATTTATGGTTATGTGCAGGTCTTTCATGGCGTTTAATCCTAAGATCCCATCTGCAGGTAAAGCAAACCTGCTAGATACATAAAAGAAATCTCGAAAGGGACATACCTTTTCATGTAAGCTGACTGTTAGTGGTACTCGCCCTAGGATTCCCAAAGTGGTGCCTGTCACGCCTATCACATTCAGGTCGTTCTCTTGGAGGGGCCAATTTCCCCCTCTCGCCTGTCGTGTCAGTGACCTGTAAGCGGAGTCTGAGATTACCTTGACTGTCGCACCTGTGTCTACCGCTAAGGTGAGTGAAATTTTGCCCACCTTGCAAGGGAGGGCAATTATGCTTGTCCGTCCCAAGGCGGCAATGACTGAGTCAAGTTGCTCCCAATTAGTATCGTCCTTATGGGATACTTGGATGTACGCCTTGGGGCTGTCACGTAGTCATGCCTTTTTATTCGGAGAAGAGGAGGAGTGTGGTTTACTGTCCGCCGAGGACTTGTTCTTCTGTTCCTCCTTGACCTTTTGTATTGCATAACAACTGTCTGAATCATGAAAACAATTCCCGTGGACATGGCAAAAGGCAGCCTTCCGCTGATGGTTTGGCATAGGGTTCCTTTGTGATGAGTGATGGCCGCCCCTGTATCCCCCTGATCTCCTATCAGATCCCTGTCTCGAGTCCCTACGTCTCGCGAAGCAAGAATTTTCGGAATGTCCTGATTGTTTGCAAAAACTACAGGTGAGAGATGCCTTACTTTGTGCCTGCAATGCTGCGGCAGTTGCGAGGGGTTGATGGTGAGTGTGTTCTTGAACCTTGACTTCTAACTCTGAGACGAAGTCAACCAACTTCCCGCCCGGTTTGAAGGTCAAGGGAAGGGCAGAGCGGCGGTTCTTCTCTGAAATATGAAATAAGTTAAAAAATCAACTCGAAGACTGTCTTCACCTGTTGTTTTTGCCTACTGCCCCCTGAGAGCCATTGCGCGTCTTCTAGACTTTTGACACAGTCAATCGCCAGCTGATTTGCTTTGTTGAGGAATTTTTTTGGAGGGAATCAACCGTGTGGGCGATCTGTCTAACGATGCTTGGTTTACTCCCTCCTCCGAAGATTTTTATGAAGTTCCTTTTAAAAATATCTTAGTTTCTCCAATGTCCCCCGAAGCAAACGCTGAGAACTGCATCAGATTCAGTGCCCGAGTTCCTGGTAGTAACCGGGACCGAATGAATGCAATTTTATCATGATCCTCCGTAATGGAGGAATTTACGATGGCAGACTCACATAGATCTAGGAACTGTCTCGCCGAATAATCTGACTCACTGCCGGAGAACTGTCGAATACTGGCGTGAGTTGGAATGACCCGAATCGGTGGAGGGGGGGTGGGAGGTGGATTGGTAGGCCTTGTGACCGGTTGAGTGGTGGTTAAGTATCCCGAAGAACCCGGAGGTGAAAGGTCCCCGCTGCCTGGAATTGAGGAATACTGAGTACCTGAACGTAAATTTACAACATTAAGTTCATCGGTGTCTGAGCCGTGTTCCACTTCCTCCTCACCTGAGGGACGTGTTAACTGTTTAAAGGTGTCGCCGAGTTTAGCGAGAGTGTCTTTGTTCATACTATGGCTTAAATCAGTTACAATATATGAGGATATTTTAATAGCTGTAATTAATGTAAATAATGTAACGCGTCTGATTTAAATTTTTGCGCCGTACCCCTAAAAACAAGAAAGGATGGTTAGCAAGGTGGCCGTTAGACGTAATAGAATGCGAAGGATATAATGTCAGGTTATAATGTAATGTTATAATGTTATGGTTATATGAAATAATGAACCAATAACGAAGTGGTTATTTGGTTAGGAGAAATAAGTGAGCATGCCTATAAAGTGCGGTTTTCTCCCGAGCGGCGAAGAGAAAACGGAGCAAGGGCACACTGAGGAAGTTTGAATTACAGAAGGGAAATCACAGTTTTACCGCTAACAGACAACAAGAAGGATCAAGACCGTATGCGAATGATCGTTACTCTCACAATTACGACTGATTAACAATGTTAGATACACAGAAATAGAAGAGTCGTGCCTCTGATGCAATTTTGCTGAGTTTGCACTTGTGAAAACTGGAACAGGTACAATACCGAGAATGCTCAGCTGATGTAGAGCTGGTGACAAAGGATGTCGTCGTCCATGTGGTACCAGGAGCCTTGGAGTCGCGTTGGAAGACCTTGGCCGCGGTAGGAGCGCGTAGAAGGTTGATTGATGGCGTGGAGAGTGACCCCTGTAATGGCTGCTGGAAACTGCTGACGATGTAGTCGGGCAGGTGTGTGGCAGGGCGGGCACCGGAACACTGCTGCCAGACGTAGGACGGCTGCGGTGCTCTTGTTATTTTAAGAGTTGTGTGGGGCAGCGGTTGTAGATATGGCGACCTGGGTGTGTAACCTCTTGAGAAGGCGCCTTGTAATAATGTAACGGTGGTGGTAACTGCTTGCAGTCACCGGGAGATGTCCGCGTTTGCCCTGGTTGACTGTTTGCCGGAAGAGGTTTGGGCGAAGTTCCCGGCAGCTGCAGTGTTAATGGCTGCTTGTGGGCGCTGCCGGGCGGCCTCCTTCTGCGGGCGGCTCGCGGTCTCGTGGACCCCTGTCGGCTGCGTTGGCCTGTAGAGAGCTCGTAGCTGTGCTGCTTGTGACTTGACGCCTGTAGAGAGCTTGTAGAAGTGCGTAGGCCTGTTGTTAGCCTGTAGCAGGGATTTTGACTCCTCAGTCTCGCCTGACCTCCTCCTCAGTCTCGCCTGACCTCCAAGGGACGGACGTTGACCTTGCTGCTGGCCGGCATCAAACCTTAACCTTGCTTTTCACCTCGTCTGGTGAAACGACACTTGTTATTTTGTGTGTGAATCGACTCCGTGTGTTACATTTTAACGTCACAACTTTTGAAATCCGTTCATCCACGTTTTTTATTAACCGTTACTTAAATAGGCCCGTACGCCTTCTCAGAAATCGAACGACTAACTGTGCTTGTTTACTAGTCTTATTTAGCACCACTCAACCTAATTAATTAACGACTAATTCAGTGCTGTGACGCGTCTAACTAGTGTTTGAAGTGTTGCGAGGATTACCTTACAGTGAGAGGACTTCCCTGCTGATCCACGAGCGGTTAAGTTATATATCGACTTTTTGTGTTTCCTGACTTTCCTAAGTAGGATTACAACTACACGACCTAACACAGCACCCAGTGAAAGACAGTGAGCTTCTTGTGTCTAACTAACGTAGAAAATCTGTCACTAACGTAGAAGTACGAAGCTTGACCCGTATACCAGCACACCTGTTTTGAAAAGGATGAAAAGTTTAATCCCCCAGAGAATTTTAAGCCCAGAGGGAAAACACGTGTGGGCCCTCATAGACTCCACACCTCAAACTCTCCCGCGTGACTCGACCGATTTAAAGCCGCCTCCCTCCAGGTGTTCACCATAACCCACGCGGATACAAAATTCATCTAAACTGTAAAGCTCACCGTTAAATCGTCTTGCAACAGTAAATAAAAAATAAATAAATAAATAAATAAAAAAAGTAGTCATGCCGTCCAACTATTTCAGTTGCTGTAATTGTTCAAAGAAATATGCTGCGATTCACTACCAAACCAGCGACTCGATGTGTAGATACTGTGTCTTAGACTTACGTATTCAGGCACTACAAACAACCAACGAGGATCTACAACGCTCCAATACGTTACTTTGGGACATCGTGACGTCATTTCCTCAACTTCCTACTCCTCCTCCTTCTTCTTCTTCTTCTTCTTCTTCTTCTTCTTCTTCTTCGTTCTCCGAAATTCTGACCCGATCACATACCTCCTCCTCCTTAGCCCCCTCCATTTCTCATCCCTCCCCCGCCTCCTCCCTTCCCTCCACCTCATCACCACCTCATCACCCTCCACCACCAGCACCGCCATAACCCCCGCCCCCTCCCCCACCCATCCCACCATCACCACCACGACCTACTCTTCCTCCTCCCCTTCCTCTTCCTCACTCTTCTCTTCCGCCCCTTCCTCCTCCTCCACCTCTGCCCCCTCCTCCACATCCTCAACATCCTCCTCCTCTATTTCCCCCCAGCCAACCCCTTCCGCCTCTTCCTCCGCCTCTGCCGCCTCCTCATACATTTCTTCTCCCCCCTCCTCTACTCCTCCCCAGTCAACCCCTTCCGCCCCTTCCTCCTCCTCCGCCTCTGCCACCTCCTCATACATTTCTTCTCCCCCCTCCTCCACATCCTCAACATCCTCCTCCTCTACTCCCCCGCAGTCAACCCCTTCCGCCTCTTCCTCATCTTCCCTTGGCTCCCCCTTGTCCCTCTCCTCTATCAGCCCTCCTAACGCCTCCACGTCCAGTCGCCACCACACTCCCACTCCTCACTACTCATCCATTAGACGCCACAAGACCATTCTTCCTGCTGTGGTCTGCGTAGATCAGACACAGTTTCGGGGCACAGACAAGCTGAAAACATTTGTTAGACTTGTAGGGGACTCGCTGGTTAGAGGTCAATTAACGGAATTCTGCGGCAGGAATACAGAGACGAGGAGGCGTTACTGTATTCCGGGAGCCAAATTAGACGACATTACTTCAGCTGTCGATGCTGTCACGGAACTCGCGAAGGAAGACACAGTTTATTTGATTCACGCGGAGACAAATGACGTACAGTCTACTCAAACTCAGGCCCTACTATCAAAATACCGTCAGGTCATTCGGCGTTACAAGACCAAGTCCCCTCCCGTCATTGTCTCTGGAATTCTACCTAGAATCAGCGCTTACGCCGGCTTCAACAGCAAAGCGAGCAACATCAATACTAGTCTGAAGGAAATTTGTGACGACGAAGGCGTGGCGTTTACAAATACCTGGCACCACTTCTTTGAGCGCCCAGACTTGTTTTGGAACGATGGACTACACCTGAATGAGGTTGGGTCGGCGCGTTTCGGGAGGCTTCTGGACGAGGCAGTGAAAAGCTTTTCGAAAAGCCTTTCAAAAAACGGCGGGCGAGGATGGGGCAAAGGCAGCCCTTGATCAACCAACCCGTAGCGTCGGTGCGACTCACAAGAAACTGTGTAACTAACGACGCCTCCGACAAGCGAACTGGTACAACTCGTCACGGCCACATTTCTATCATGTACACAAATGCACGTAGTTTAATACCCAAAAAGGACGAAATTAGGGCGTATATTGCAACAGAGAAACCAGATGTGGTAGCCATCACTGAGACTTGGGCCAACTCTACTCATCTAGAATCCGAACTGTCATTCCCTGGGTACGAAAGCTTCCACAAAAGTCGAAAGCACAAGAAAGGAGGAGGAGTAGTCTGCTACGTAAAAAGTACACTCCCTGCCATAAAAATAGACAAACAGGACGCAGAGAAATACGATTCTGTCTACGTGGAAATAACCGCAAGTAACAAGAAACTAACACTTGCAACCGTATACAGGCCTCCGAAACAACAGGCAGCCGATGAAACTGCCCTCTACGAAGAGATTCACTCTGTAACACAAAGCAAGGAAGCAATTATAATTGGGGACTTTAACTGCCCTAACATTGACTGGGGCCTGATGACTGGAGATCAAGAGGGTAACAGGCTTATAGAAATGGTGGAGGATTCGTTCCTCACTTAAGTTGTAACTCAACCAACAAGAGAAAACAATCTGCTTGATCTGGTATTAGTAAGGGACCCCGACCTCATTCGCGACTGTACAGTTGGTGAGAAACTTAATGGGTGCGATCACCATTTAATCCGTTTTAATATCAATATATGTCACAAACTCGTAGATAATCCGTCAGTGATACCAGATTACAAAAAAGGAAATTTCAACTTAGCCCGTGCGCTGCTTCCCCCTACGACCTGGGACCAACTTGGCATCACCGACAATACAATCGACAACGAGTGGAACGTCTTCAAAGATAAGCTGTTGCAAGTAGAGAAGGCTACAGTGCCTACGAAATCCAGGCGAGTAAATGGGACCGTAGATCCACCGTGGATGACCAGAGAAATAAAAAGGGCGGTAAACCTAAAAAAAAGAAATTATAATTTGATGAAAGAGAATGCTACGGCCGAAGCCAGCACACAGTACCACAACAGCCTCAGAGCTTGTCGCAGCCTTATTCGGAGTAGCAAAGCAACTATGAAAAGCAAATAGCGCGCGAAATCAAAACTAACTCCAAGAAATTCTTCACGTACATAAGATCGAAAAAGAAAGTAAAATCCAATATTGGTCCCCTGACAGACGAGACTGGATCTGTAACTCAGGACAGTAAACAGATGGCCAGAATCCTCAACAGTAACTTCGCATCCGTATTCACAGTCGAGGACATCGAAACCATTCCCGAGGGTCCTGACCCGCCGAGTGAAATCACGCCGCTGGAAATTGACTCAATATGCGACCGAGAAGTAAAAAAGTACTTGGACAAACTCGACACGAGCAAGTCAACGGGACCCGACAGTTTGTCCCCGCGGTTATTAAAAGAGCTTAAACAACAAATACTTCAACCACTCACTATCATATTCAACCGGTCAATTCAACTAAACAAGGTCCCGGAAGACTGGAAGATGGCGAACGTAACACCGATTTTCAAAAAAGGAGACAAAAGCGTTGCATTAAACTACAGGCATATAAGTTTGACATCGTGGCAGGAAAAATACTCGAAAAGATTATTAGAGATAAACTTGTTAAGTTTCTAGAAAACAATAATATAATCTCCGACACCCAGCATGGCTTCAGAAACAAGCGCTCCTGCCTAACGAATTTATTAGACTTCTTCCAAGGTATATATAAGAACTGGGATGCCCACATCCCCAGTGATGTTATATACCTGGACTTTCAGAAAGCATTCGACAAGGTACCGCACGAGCGACTCCTTAAGAAACTGCACTCGGCGGGCATCGGAGCCAATCTGATCGCGTGGATAAGAGATTGCCTCACCGACAGAAAACAACGAGTACTACTACTCAACGGACAGCCTTCCGATTGGCTTCCAGTCACTAGTGGAGTGCCTCAGGGGTCAGTGCTGGGACCCATCCTCTTTATCATATATATCAATGACCTAGAATCAGGACTGAAATCCACAATATCGAAATTTGCATATGACACCAAGGTGGGTGGAGATGCCCTCACAAAGACCGACTGCGAAATCATTCAGAAAGACCTCAATCACATTATCGAATGGTCGGAAAAATGGCAAATGTCTTTTAATGTTGACAAATGCAAAGTCATGAACATTGGGTCCCAAAATAGTAACCATACATACATCATGAATGGGAAACCTCTGCAAGCGATGCGGGAGGAAAAGGATCTTGGAGTCACTATCAGCAGTGACCTGAAACACGCGAATCACTGTAAAAAAGCATACAACAAGGCCAACATTATGCTCGGGTTTATAGCGAGGAACTTCGAGTGTAAAACACCAGACGTGATGCTATCCTTGTATAATTCCATGGTAAGACCGCACCTCGAGTATGCAGTGCAGTTCTGGTCTCCCAATTACAGAAAGGACATTGCTCTACTGGAAAGGATTCAACGACGCGCCACAAAGATGATTCCAACCTTAAGGGCTCAACCGTACGAGGAACGACTCAAGCGACTCAATCTCTTTACATTGGAGAAAAGACGCCTACGAGGGGATATGATTCAAGTCTTCAAGTATCTAAAAAAGTTCAATATCGTCGATTGCTCCAAATTCTTTGAACTGCAAACCAACTCAAGAACTAGAAATAACGGTTTACCCATTCAGTCGAGTCGATGTAACACAGACAATGGAAGGAGTTTCTTTTCAAACCGAGTCATCCGCCACTGGAACAATCTTCCCTCAGAAGTAGTAAATGCGAATACCATCAACTCCTTCAAATACAGAATCGACCGTCATCTCGCTGCGTCGGGAGTAAACTGAACAACGAGGGGCTTCCATCTGCTCCTCAATATCGAGGTGCTTTCATCTGCTCACCAAGCCCCAAGTGGCGGTCGAGCAGATTAAATCACCCAAGCGGGCGACCTCGTAATGAGCCAATAGGCTTTCCGTTGCCTGCATTTCCATGTTTCCATGTTTTCATGTTTCCCTCCTTCTACGCCTGTCCCCGGATTTGTTGGTGAGTTCCTGTGGTTTGGAGCTCTTGTAGGAGAACAAGGTAGCGAAGGGCTCGGGCGCATTGGGACACCGGCTGCCACCAAATAATGTAACGGTGTAACGCTTGGTTGCGGGGACTTGCGGGCGTAAAGGGAAACACTTGCTGTCTTAGAAGAAATATATTCTTAACCTAAGATACAGCGTAGCGTGGGTGAGAGAGAGACGAGATCGCTAGGTGTGTGTCGTGCGAGCTCTCTCGAAGGAGTGACAAATTATAGATTGGAAAATAATGAGGTTACAATTGGTCACGTATGTCAAGGTGACCTCTAAGCTTGATGAAATGCTTTGTATACAAACTGAGACGGTAAACACTAACAGCTGACATTCCTACAAGGTGGCGTGATCTATCTGTCGTGGGTTTTTCCATAGATACTGTATGCCTAATCCGTGGTGATAATAAGTAATAATAATAATAATACATCGATATACTACAATTACTATAATTACTATTACTTTTAGTTAGACCTCATCTTGACTATGCGGTTCAGTTCTGGTCACCTTACTATAGAATGGATATCAAAATGTTAGAATCAGTGCAGAGGAGGATGACTAAGATGATTCAGGGGTTGAGAAATTTGCCATACGAGGAAAGACTCAAACAGTTAAACTTGCATTCTCTAGAAAGGCGAAGGGTGCGTGGAGACATGATCCAGGTTTATAAATGGATGAAGGGCTTTAATAAGGGAGACATTCATAAGGTTTTGTTGGTAAGAGGACCGGGTAGGACACGAAGTAATGGGTTTAAACTGGATAAATTCAGATTCAACAGGGACATAGGCAAAAATTGGTTTACTAACAGGGTTGTGGATGCATGGAATAGGCTTAGCAGTCATGTGGTGAGTGCCAATACAATTGTCACATTCAAAAATAGATTAGATAAATTCATGGACAGCGATATTAGGTGGGGTTAGATACACGGGAACTTAGGGTCAAAGGGTCTGCCTTGTATAGGCCTACCGGCCTCTTGCAGACTCCAACGTTCTTATGTTCTTATGTTCTTAAGAAAAAAGAAAAAGAAAAATGGAAAGAAAGGAAGAAACATAAACATTTTTTTTTTTGTGAGAGAGAGAGAGAGAGAGAGAGAGAGAGAGAGAGAGAGAGAGAGAGAGAGAGAGAGAGAGAGAGAGAGAGAGAGAGAGAGAGAGAGAGAGAGAGAGAGAGAGAGAGAGAGAGAGAGATTTCATTCGTTATTCACTAATCTAATTGTAAAAAAATGTTAAGAAATTAGTCAAAATCTGATAAACAGTTTCTTCAAATTATTCATTCCCTCCCTCCCTCATTCCAACATTCAACCAACTGATCCACTCACCCATCCACTCCTCCACTCCATTAATGCACCACTATGAACTACATTCATCCACTAAGCTTCCACACAATAACCCAAACGTCCACTTAGCTCTCCGCCTTAATTTGCATTCATCCACCCACTCATCCAGTCGCCCATCCAGCCACCCATGAATTCTTCCACCCACCCACTCATCCTGTCAGCCACTAATTCATTCAGTCACTCATTCAGTCAGCCATACATTCTTCCATTCATACATTCTTCCACCCACCCACTCATCCTGTCACCCACTAATTCATTCAGTCACTCATCCAGTCAGCCATACATTCTTCCTTTACCCTTTCTTCCACTCATACATTCTTCCACCCACCCACTCATCCACTTCACCCCCCACTTCGTCCTCCTCATTCACTCGTACACTCATCCACCCACCCTTCCTTCCATCCACCCACTCATCCACTCCCCCCCACCCACCTTGTCGCCGTGGTACCAGAGGATGAAGGCGGGCGGCTCGGGGCTGAACCTGACGGTGCAGGTGAGCGCCAGCTGACTCCCGGTGTTGAGGTACACGTCCGGGCCCCCCACGATGGCGGTCTCGGGCTCTGGGGGGCGGCGGGGGGCACGTGAGCAGGGTGGAGCGGGGTGGGGCACGTGAGCAGGATGGAGCGGGGTGGGGCACGTGAGCAGGGTGGAGCGGGGTGGGGCACGTGAGCAGGATGGAGCGGGGTGGGGCACGTGAGCAGGATGGAGCGGGGTGGGGCACGTGAGCAGGGTGGAGCGGGGTGGGGCACGTGAGCAGGGGGGAGCGGGGTGGAGCACGTGAGCAGGGTGGAGCGGGGTGGGGCACGTGAGCAGGGTGGAGAGGGGTGGGGCACGTGAGCAGGGTGGAGCTGGGTGGGGCACGTGAGCGGGATGGAGCGGGGTGGGGCACGTGAGCAGGGTGGAGAGGGGTGGGGCACGTGAGCAGGGGGGAGAGGGGTGGGGCACGTGAGCGGGATGGAGCGGGGTGGGGCACGTGAGCAGGGTGGAGCGGGGTGGGGCACGTGAGCAGGGGGGAGCGGGGTGGAGCACGTGAGCAGGGTGGAGCGGGGTGGGGCACGTGAGCAGGGTGGAGAGGGGTGGGGCACGTGAGCAGGGTGGAGCGGGGTGAAGGGAAGATTATTACAGGTGGAAGGGGGAGAAGAGGTGCATGTTATATCATTTCTCCAATATTGTAATTCCCTTTTTTATTTTAAGTCATTTTCTCTAAAAAAAACATTCCGGATTTTTTGTTCCTTTTTCCTTGTGTGTGTTCCTTGCTCCTTACCTTTGATCAGTTCCTCTAATTTTTGTTAATTTTTACCAATATATTTATCTTATTTTTCCCTCTGTTTCATTCATCTTCGTTCATTTATATTAATTCTCTCTAATTTACACGGTTATTTTACCTAATGTTTGTTCATTTTCTCTTCTTTACATTCATTTTCCGCATTTTCTATTATTTTTTTCTCATTTTCGTTTATTTTTCCTCATTTTCTTTTATTTCCCGTCATTTGCGCTTATTTCCCTAATTTTCGTTTAATTTCCATTTTTACATTTTCGTTCATTTCCCTCATTTTCAGATCAATTTCCTTCATTTCCATTGATTCCCCCTCATTTATGGCCATTCCTATTCATTTCCTCTTCCTTTCTGCTCCCGTTTTTACATTTATCTTCATTTCCATTCATTTCCCCTCATAGCGGCCATTCTTACTGATTTCTGTCTCCCTCCTGCTCCTTGCTTCCCATGTTCCCTTCCTGTCCCTTCGGTGTTCCCTTCGGCGCTCCCTTCGTCCTCGCCGCGGCCATCAGCTTCCCCTCATTTGGGTGATTCTTGGTAATTTTCGTCAATATAAACAGGTTAGGGAGAGTGTGGGCGGCGGAGAGAGAGAGAGAGAGAGAGAGAGAGAGAGAGAGAGAGAGAGTTATGAAGTTAGTAAGGAGGGAGAGAGAAAAAAAAAAGAGGAGGAAGGAGAGTTCTGTAGTAAAGAAGGAAGGGAGAGAAAGAAGAGGAGGAGGAGGAAAGGGAAGATAAGTAGATAGAAGCGAAGGAGAGAGAGAGGGAAGGAAGGATGATTATGTAAATGCGGAGGAGGGAAGAAGGGAAGAGGAAAGGAGAGGAAAATAGATAATAATAATAATAACAGGAGGAAAGTAGAAAAGGAGGGAAAGGAGAAGAAGAGGAGGAAACAAGGAGAGGAAGGAAGCGAGAAGAAAGAGGTAGGAATAATGGGAGAGAGAGAATCAAGGGTGAGAGAGAATGGAAGGAAAGAAGGAAGCAAGAAAAAGAAAGAAAGAATGAAAGAAAGAAAAAGGAAAGAAAGAATGTTAAATGGAAAGGAGGGGAAAAGGGAAAGAAGAAATGAAGAAAGGAAGGAAAGAAAGAAAGAAAGAAAGATAGAAGGAAAGAATATATTAAGGAAGGATGGAGGGAAGAAAGAAAGGTAGGAAGAAAGAAAGAAAGGAAGGAAGGGAGGGAGAGAAGGAAGGGAGTGTGAGATCGATGACATATTGAAAAACTGACTGATTGACTGACGCCTCGAGTGACTTATTGCCTGATTTCCCGTGTGACTCAATTCTCGTGTGGCTCAGTTTCTTTCATTTTCTGCGCGTAATTGATAATAATGACCCAAAGAGCATAGGAACATGATTCTGCAAGAGGTCATCAGAAGTAATAGTAGTAGTATGGTAGTAGTAGTAGTAGTAGTAGTAGTAGTAGGAAAGAAGAAAGGGGAGGGAATGTAATAGGAAAGTAGAAGGGGAAGGAAAGGGAGGAGAGGAAAAGAGGGGATGAGAGAAGGGAGGAAAAGGTGAGGAGGGATAAGAAAAAGGTAGGAATATTAGGAGAGAGAATAGAAAGTGAGAGAGGAAGGAAATAGGGTAGAAAGGAAAGAACCTAACACTATTATCTTCCTAATCTATTTATTTATTTTTATTTATTCGTGAAGGTGTGTATCGTATTGACACTCACCACATGACTGCCAGGCCTGCTCCACTCACCCACCACTCAATTAGTGAAACATATATTGCTGATGGTTTTGTTATGTTTTTCATTCTGAATATATCCAACTTGAAGTCATTACTTCGTGTCCTCCCCTCCTCTTGTTCTGCTATACATCATCTTGTTCTCGTCACCGTCACCCTTATCAAAGCCCTTCGTCCATTTACAAACTTTAACTCATTACTCCGTGTCCTTCCCTCCTCCTGTCACCGTCACCATAAATTATAGCCCTTTGTTCAGTAATAAGCTGAGCCATCTCGCCCCACGCCCTCTTGACTAAGGTGGTCGCTGGCGGCTGACGCTTAACGACCTGACCGGCTGATCGGCTAATTGACTTACCGACTCACCGGACTCGATTACCCGCCTTCGCCTGATTGCCAAGTGACTGCCGTAGGGAGTGTTCAGGCCCCTTTAACACGGGGACACTTAGCAGCGCTTCTCAGCAGCGCTACAGTCGCGCCACGCACGAGCTGCTATACAAGTGGCGCTGCTGCAGCTCCGTGTGAAAGCTCCCATTGAATGCCATGAATCGTGACGAGCAGCGCTACCTTTGGTGGTCGTCACCATCGGCGAAGGCGACCACTCGAACTCGTCTGCGGCGCTACTTTTCGTGGTCGTGTCTGCGTGTGAAAGCTTCCATTCCTCTCCATTATTTACCAGCGGCAGCGTCGCTAAGTGGCCCCGTGTGAAAGGGCTGAGTGTGCCAGAGTTTGGATTACCATGTTTTGTACTAGGATAGTCATGTAAAAATAGAGCTAATTTATTTGCTTTACTCGGTTTGACGCGAACCGAACTCCTTAGTTTTACTGGTCTGAATAACGCGTGTTGGAAGAATGTGATGTAAAAAGCTAATTTATTTATTCTACTCTTTGTTCATATCGACGCGAGCCGAACTCTTCACTTAAATGTGTAATGTATTGATTTGAATTACGCGATTTTGAAGAAACGCGATGTGAATAAGACGAAATATTTTTTTCTGGTTTTGTTCAGGTTACGGCGAACCAAAATCGCTAATTGTGTTTTGTATTGATTTAAAGCACGCGAGTTTTTTATAGTAACGATGTAAAAAAACGTCAGTTGTTTATTTTGATCGTTTTGCTCAGATTAACTTGAATTAAAGTCATAAAATAACATTTCATTGTTGTGTATATATTTTTTTCTATGTTAATAATGCGAAATTAGGCCGCCTCCTCAGGGATGCTGTCGCCTTTGCTTATTGTATGTCACGGGGTAAAATAAGTGTTAATAACAGGCTTGTGCTCACAAGGCGGTAGCTAGCCCACAAGGGTTGATTCCCGCGGCCCGCCAGGAGACACAACGGTGTACACACCTGAAAAGGGAGTACTAACACGACTTACCTGCTCAAATCTCCCGTGGGGTTCTTATTTACTCTCCTTATGGGGCTGGAAGGCGCATACGCACAGGCAAAAGGGTTACTAATAAAGCTCGTGTACAACTATGCACTAACTTTATTACACACAAAGAAAACACAGACAAATCTCACATACACACTCAGCTGAGCCTAGCGTTACTCGTGCTCGCACAAGACTAACCTGCCCTGGCTACACTAACAACTAGCTACTTAACTTGGTGCGGAGGGAGAAGAGTAGAGGCTCGTTGCACACCCTTGCTCGAGGTGGCTGCAGCTTGTCCTTCCTGCCGTGGGTCCTCTCATCAGGCGCGTGATGTCGGCGGTAGATGCGGCTTTCAGGAAGAGGCCGCCGCGGACTTGACACACCCAAACTGAGACCCGGTGTGGGCTGTGTCCCGAAGTGGCGAAGCCCAGGATCCCCGCACTCCAGCAGGAGGAAAACCGCGTGGTGCCAAGAGGTAGGTGAGAGTAGAGGAACGTCGCCCCGTGACCTCGCCAGACGGCGGTCAGGGGGAGAAGGAAGCCCCGAGCCGTGGCGAGTGACCTGACGGGCCCCAACTCGCCCGGTCGAGATGCGAAACGCTGCTGGCGCGGAAAAATACAACAGAGGGTGCTGACAGCACTCTGAGCAATACTGCCATAGGCAGATATCGTTACACTTCCCTGACGCGCAGCTATAACTTGCAAGTGCATGGCACCGCAATATAAACAGCGGAGCAAGCTACGAACAGACACGAAGAGGAAGCAACAATCGCGAGCTAGCAACACAGGCCGCATAGCCAGGCCGCGGGCGGCAACAGCCCCCATGGCGGGAAGGACAAAGACAATAGCCCAACATCCTCACAGCAGAGGCGTACAAGCTGCAGTAATGCACACACTACTATGCATCTGCAGAGTGGAGTGGTGACTCCTGAAAGTGCGTAAGCGCAGGTAAAATACAGCGGGCGACCCGCAACGAAAATGCACGCCGTGGCATCACAACGCTCGTCGCCTAGGCAACGGACAGGCTGAGTCATCGTGACCCGCCCCGCGCCTAGGTCACGTGACGAACTAGGAAAACGCGTCAACAGCTTCCCTATCGCAAATAATATAAAAATAGCTTGTCGCGAATCTAAACCGCGACATTGTAATTAATTACTGGACTCATTAACTTTGCCTCGTTATTGATTACCTGACATAATAATTCCCTCCGGCCTTAATAACCGAGTAACTAAATAACCTGATGACCACCTGACGCGCTTCGTCCCGGTAATGACAGGACAAAGGTTGATGGGCGTCCAGTGGAGGTTGTTGATAAAGTGGTTAGGTTGTTAGGTGGATTGTTGGATACCTGACCTCCCTGGCTCCTTTGTTCACAACAACAACAAAATCATTACCTGACTCGCGTTGTCCTTGTAATGGCTGGACAGTGACTTTTGAGGGTCCAGTAGAGGGTGTTGATGTACTGGTTAGGTTGTTTGTGTGATAGATTGTTCGTTACGTGGCTTCCCTTATTCCTTCGTCAACAAACAACAAAATCAATACCTGACTCGCTTTGTCCTTGTGATGGCTGGACAGTGGCTTATGAGGGTCCAGTAGAGGGTGTTGACGTATTGGTTAGGTTGTTTGTTTGATAGATTGTTTGTTACGTCGCTTCCCTTATTCCTTCAAAGAACAACAACAACAACACATTCAATACCTGACTCGCTTTGTCCTTGTAATGGCCGGACAAAAGTTTAATGGGCGTCCAGTGGAGGTTGCTGACTGATTTGTTTATTTGCCTTTTTGAGGGATTCTTCGTTACTTAACTCGTTCCTTCTTCAACAATATAATCATAAACAACATCCTTCAATTTAGCCCACGCCCAGGAGCCACTTTCCCGTGTGTGGTGAGTGTCACAAGTGGCCAGACATTGAGCACACACGCCTGTACGGATTCTTGAAGGTGTCTATCGTGTTGGCGCTCACCACATGACTGACTTTCAGGAAGCATCAGGACGCCTCTACCTCTAACTGACTTCTCTTTCGGCCTCTCGTTCTGTTTTCTTTCACTAGCAGAGAGATAATCGAGGGTGAGAAAGGAAGAAACGAAAGAAAGAAATTAGAAAATGAAAGAAAGGAGATAAAAAGGGAAGGAAGGAAGAAAAGAAGAAAGAAAGATTTAAGTAGCGTTTAGCGGGCCTTTTCGTTCCTGTTTTGTTTTTCCCCTGCTCTGGTCCACTCCTCCACCACTCTGGCAGACAACCAGTTAGTTTGTCTTTGTTGTCTCTTAAATATGTCCACCTGGAACACATTACTACGAGTCCTGCCCGGCTCTTGTGATGCTAAACTCTTATATGAGTATTGGAAAGATGGTTGAAGTGACGGCGATGAGGTGAGGTGATGAGCCACAGGCATCACCTCACCCGCCTAACACGAACATCCACTCTCATCCACTCACCCACAAGGCAACGATGGTTGAAGTGACGGCTAGCAAACGAGACAGACAAATAGACAGTCTCTCGTTCAGCCCAACACAGGCAGACACTCCATCACCCCCCCCCCCCTCCCCGTCAGCCACTCACCCACGACGGCCAGGTGGATGAGGTGGCTGCGCGGCGGCGTGCTGAATATCTGGCACTCGTAGAGGCCGGCGTCCCGCTCCTGCAGGTGGTGGATGATCAGCAGCCACTTCTGGGCGGCGGTGGCGGCGGGGACGGGGGCGTGACGGGCCACGAACCGCTGGTCAGACGTGTAGGTGAAGCGGCCCACGGACAGCAGGTGCAGGTCCCAGTGGCGGATCCACGACACCTGGGGGAGGAAACAGGTGTGTGAGGCGACAGGTGTGTGGTGACAGGTGTGTAAGGCGGCAGGTGTGTGGTGACAGGTGTGTGAGGCGGTAGGTGTGAAGGGTTCGTGGAGGAGTAGACAGCGCGGAACCTCATTGTGACGACGTAGTGCCCGAGCTGACGCAAGAGGTTTTTTAACAGTAAAGGCGGCAGCTTCGGGCAAAAAAAAAAATATATATACCAAAAATCCCTCTGAGCAACACTCCTGCAAACAGATGGCGGGGGCAGTGGCCGAGAGGGAGGGTCAGATTCGACTGGTGTCCCGTTACTCCTCCCCGCGTGACAGCGTTCGAACCGGTGTGTATATCAGGCGGACACATAATAATGATGATAATGATAAAATGTGTGTGTGTGTGTGTGTGTGTGTGTGTGTGTGTGTGTGTGTGTGTGTGTGTGTGTGTGTGTGTGCGTGTGTGTGTGTGTGTGTGTGTGTGTGGTGTTTTTGTTTTCTTGTCCCGTAGGTGAAAAATCCTTGTGTTGTGCCGTCATAACTTTTTCCTTCTCCTCCCGAACGGCCCTTCATATATCAGTCCTTGTGTCGCTACGGGGTCAAGGTGTGGGGAGAGCATGGGGGCGGGGGTAAGTGGGGAAAGCAGGGGGAAAGGTGGGAGGTGGAAACGTTGCAGGTGAAGGAAGGGTGTGACAGGGGGGGGGAAGGGGTGGTCGGTGGGCTGGTGGGGGGTGAGGGGAAGGGAAGAGGGGAAGGGCGGGGTAATGGTGTGAAGGGGGAGAGGGGAAACATTGCTGGTGGAGGAATGGTGTGGCAGGGGGGGAAGTGAGTGTCTGTTGGGGGTGGGGGTGAGGGGAAGGGAAGGGGGAAGGCAGGGGGGAGGGGAGGGGCGGGGTGATGGTGTGATGGGGTTTTATGATACTGCTTATGTTGCTGCCGACGAGGGGAGGGGGAGGAGGGAGGGAGGGAGTAATCGAGTGAATGTATGATACTGTATTTCGTTATTACACTGCTGATAGAGTTGTTGTTGCTGCTGCTGTGGTGGTGGTAGTAGTAGTAGTAGTAGTAGTAGTAGTAGTGGTAGTAGTAATAGTAATAGTAGTAGTAGTAGTAGTAGCAGCAGTAGTTTGATAATGGGTCTACTGCATGGTTCCTATTTATCTTACTATCACTATTACTTTTCATTTCACTCTGTTATATTACTATTAACGTTACTTGTGGATTTTCACATCCACAATCTCTTCATCATCTGTTACTATTATTATTACGTCAGACCAGTGATCACCGTGCTCAAGTGTGGAAGAGGATCTCGTCTTTCCACATTCGTGCGACTCTACCTTGTGGACGCTTGTGCTGGAAAGGGTTTGCTCTTCTCAAACGCTTTTCAGCACCAGATGGTCGGATCGTGGCCCACAGGTGTGGGTGTGAGGGGGAAGGAGAGGAGCTTGATGGATTATGCAGCTGTGTAAGATAGGATGAAGCAGAATGTGTTGGTTGCAAAGAGAAACTTATAGGTGTCTGTTCCTAGCACACGCCTTTTTCTGCACGAGGTGTTCCACTAGTGTGCATGGGTGGGGGAAGGAGAGGGGCGTGATGGCTTTTGCAGCTGTGGATGAGGCAGAATGTGTTGGTTGCACAGAGAAGCTGTTCATGGATGTTCCTGATTACTTTGTGGTAAGGATAAAAGACAAAGGATCTCGTCTCTTTATACCTAAATGTGTGTGTGTGTGTCGTCTTAAGATTTACCCCCATAATAGGGGGACAGGGCCTTTGACCAAAAGGCGGCCCTGTAAGGGGGGGTGGGCAATTCAAGTCCCGGCGGGTGTAGGGACGCCTCCGCCGCCGCCACAGCCACGGGTAACAGCCGGCGAGCAGCGAGGGAGGCACGGGTCTCCGGGCAAGCGCCCAGTAGACACCCGTAGCGGTGCACGGGCGAGCAGCCTCATAAATGTGTGTTGGGAGGGGGGGGGGAGGGTTAGTGTGTGTGTGTGTGTGTGTGTGTGTGTGTGTGTGTGTATGTGTGTGAACGGGAAGCTGAGTGAGGGTGTTGGTGTAGGTGTGGGTGTGAGACAGGCGTGTGTGATGTCCCCGTGGCTCTTGGTGTTTACATGGAGGGTTGTACGAGAGAAGTGAAAGGCATTGGAGATGATTGATGTGTAGGGCTGAAAGTGAGAGGTATAGAGCAGTCTTAAGTGGCAGGGGATGTTTGTGGACGATACAGGAAATTAAAAGACGCCGCAGAGGATTGTGGATTAACATGACGGCGTGTGTAAGAGAAGAAAGCGGAAAGGAAAGGGAGACAAGATTAAGATAACGGTAACTGAGAGCAAGAGAAGGGGAGGAGAAAGGTAAAAGTAAATAAAAGACGCAGCAGAGGATTGTGGATTAACTTGACAGCGTGTGTAAGAGGAGAAAGATGAGAGTAAACGTAGAGAAGAGTAAAGTAACGTTATTTTAAAAAGCAAGGGAGGAGGAGGAGGAGGAGAAGGAGCACTAATTTGAGCGTGTGTAAGAGGAGAAAGATGAAACAAAAGGTAAACATGCTGTAGAGCATTGTAAATAAACTTAACATCGTGTGCAACAGGGGAAAACTGAAAACAAAGGTGGGCAAGAGTAAGGTAACGGTATTTAAAGAGCGAGAGAGGAGGAGGAGGAGGAATAATTTGACAGGGTATGAAAGAGAAGAAAGCTGAAAATGAAGGTAGACAAGAGTAAAGTAACGGTATTTTAAAGACCAAGAGAGGGGGAAGAGGAGGAAGATTAATTTGATAGCGAATGAAAGAGAAGAAAGCTGAAAGTAAATGTAAACAAAAGAGGCTGCAGAGGGCTGGTGATTTATTCTCCGAGATGAAAAGGAGAAAGTTGAAAGTAAAAGTAGACAGGAGTAAAAAGACTAGAGTAAAAGTAGGTAAGAGAAAAGTAAGAGTGAGGTGTGGTATTTGAAAGAGCAAGAGAGAGCAGACCATTGAATATACAACGCTATACAGAGTTAGGGGAAAGAGAAGAAAGTTGAAAATAAAAATGGACAAGAGTAAGAAGACTAGAGTAAGAGTAGGTAAAAGTAAGAGTGAAGTAACGGTGTTTGAAAGAGCAAGGAAGAGAAGACCATTGAGTTTGCAAAGCCATGCTGAGTTAGGGCAGAGAGGGTTAAGGAAAGACATGCAAGAAGAGTCTGAATGTCAATACCTAGGAACGACTGTATCCGAAACTGACCTCTGTTCTTGCCTTTAACACAAACTACTATTTCCTGGAACAGTGCTTAGCTTTATTTATTTATTTCCTGTTTGTGTTGCCCTTGAACCGTTTCCTTCCATTGCTGTAGAAAATATCGGAGTATGAAGGAGAGGTGAGGGAAGGGGCAGCGATGGGCAGACAGGTAACAGGTAGAGAGGGAGAGAGAAGAGAGAGAGAGGAGTCAAGAAGGGAAGTGTGGGTATGGGAGCAAAGGACGGTATAGAGAACAGCCTTATCCACCCAGCTCTGTCACATGCATCAGGAACATGGACGTGGAGTGTGGCACAGAAATCACGAACACGCGCTCCGGAAATGAGGAAAAGAGTGGCGTGTCAGGATGTGATGGGGAAAGTAATGAGAAAATGTTTGATGTGTGGATAATAGGATCATGCATGTGGCGTGTCAGGATGTGATGGAGAAAGTAATGAGAAAATGTTTGGTGTGTGGATAATAGGATCATGCATGTGGTGTGTCAGGATGTGATGGGGAAAGTAATGAGAAAATGTTTGATGTGTGGATAATAGGATCATGCATGTGGTGTGTCAGGATGTGATGGGGAAAGTAATGAGAAAATGTTTGATGTGTGGATAATAGGATCATGCATGTGGTGTGTCAGGATGTGATGGGGAAAGTAATGAGAAAATGTTTGATGTGTGGATAATAGGGTCATGCATGTGGTGTGTCAGGATGTGATGGGGAAAGTAATGAGAAAATGTTTGGTGTGTGGATAATAGGATCATGCATGTGGCGTGTCAGGATGTGATGGGGAAAGTAATGAGAAAATGTTTGGTGTGTGGATAATAGGATCATGCATGTGGTGCGTCAGGATGTGATGGGGAAAGTAATGAGAAAATGTTTGGTGTGTGGATAATAGGTTCATGCATGTGGTGTGTCAGGATGTGATGGAGAAAGTAATGAGAATGTGGATGAGTTTTGGTGTGGGTATGGCAGCAAGGGGAGTGGATTGTGGAGTGGGTGAGTGGGTGAAGCCTGGTGCTCTGAGATGGTTTGGACATGAGAATATAATGAGTAGGACTTGTAGTAGTAGTAGTGGTAGTAGTAGTGGTGGTAGTAGTAGTAGTAGTAGTAGTAGTAGTAGTAGTAGTAGTAGTAGTAGTAGTAGTATAGTAGTAGTAGTAGTATAGTAGTAGTAGTAGTAGTAGCAGTAGTAATAGTAATAGTAACAGTAGTAGTAATAGTAGTAGGAGTAGAAGTAGCAGAAGTAGTAATAGGTGTTGTTGTTATTATTGTTATTATTATTATATTATTGATTTTACTACTACTACTACTACTACTGCTACTACTACTACTACTGCTACTACTTGCCACTGTTGCCGTTGCCTACACCAAAAGCCACTACTACTTTTTCAAACCCTGAAATATGGACGCAGAATCGATGCAAACGAGAATTCCAAACGTTTTGCCTCCGAGAGAGAGAGAGAGAGAGAGAGAGAGAGAGAGAGAGAGAGAGAGAGAGAGAGAGAGAGAGAGAGAGAGAGAGAGAGAGAGAGAGAGAGAGAACATAATATTATCATTCTTCATAAGCGGAAGTAATCTGTTCTGGTCTGTCTCATTTTATCTCTTAGGCCCATTCTATACTAGCGGTGAAAACGCCGCGTTTCTACTGCCGACGCGGCCAGGCAGTTTTTTCAATCTATACTAGGGCGGTGAAAACGCGGCAGTTCTGTCGCGGCAGGAACGCTTTGCAGTCTATACATGGCTTTTTCTGAGCAGTACTGCTTGGACCATAGTACAGGATGGATGTCGTTCAAACAGGATGTATTTTGGCGATTGATGTTTTGCAACAGTGGCATGAACAGCATGAAAGAAAAAGAAGACGTTGGGGCACTCATCCGGTTTTAGCCAATCGCCCATCAACAGGCCGGTTCCATGTAATGTTTGAAAGCCATAGAAAGTACCGCGGCGGTGGCAACGCGTCCAGAGGCGTTGCCACCGCCTGCTGCCCGTGTACCGCCGACAGCCAAGGCGGTAGAAACGCTAGTATAGACAGAATATTTGCTTTCCATTCACTTAGTATTGAATAATTTAAGAGGCGGTAACTGGGCAGTAGAAACGCGGCGTTTTCACCGCTAGTATAGAATGGGCCTTATTTCCCCCTTTCCTCGTGAGTCCGTTGAAGAGTTTGTCGTCGCCGCGGAACACAAACCACGGCGAGGATTGCAATAGTTAATGAGCCCAGGTGCGGCGACGGCTGGGGGACCGGGGGTTACCTGGGGGCCCGGGAGATTAGGGATGAGGGGCAGGGAAGGGAGGTGAAGGATGAGATAAAGAAGGAAAGGGAAGAGAAGGGAAAGCTAAATTAAGTAAGGGAAGACAAGGCAGTGGAAGATTTAGATAGCAAAGAGGAAGGAAAGAGAAATGAAGGGAAGGGAAGGCAGGGGTATTATAAAAGAGAAGAGAAGGGAAGGGTAAGAAAAGAAAAGGAATAGAAGTGAAGGGAGTAAAAAGATAAAGTGAGGAAGGGAAGAGAAAGGAAGGGTAGGGAAGGGAAGAGCAAGAAAAGGAAGGGAAGGGAAGGGAGTAAAATGATAAAGTGAGGAAGGGTAGAGAAAGGAAGGGTAGGGAAGGGAAGAGTAAGGAATGGAAAGGAATGGAACCGAAAGGAAGCGAGTAGAAAGAGAAGGTGAGGAAGAAGAAGTGAAGTGAAGGGAAGGACGATGAGGTATGAGAGAGAAGGGAAGGGTAGGGAAGGGAAAGGAAGGATGAGGTGAAGGATGAGATAAAGAAGGAAAGGGAAGAGGAGGGAAAGATAAATTTAGGAAGGGAAGGCAAGGAAGAGGAAGAATAAGATAGCAAAGATAAGGAAAGAGGAAGGGAAGAGAGGTGAAGGGAAGGGAATGAGGAAAAAAAAAAAAAAAAAAGAGTCGAAAAATATGGTACCTTTCCCTCCTACAGAATGATGGAAATATGAGAGAAAGAATGAAGGAAGGAATGAGTGAGGGAATGAAAGACAGACACATATAAGGAAGGAAAGAATGAAGGAATGAAGTAATGAGTGAGGGAATGAAAGGCAGATACAAATAAGGAAGGAAAGTAATGAAGGAATGAAGGAATGAGTGAGATAATGAAAGACAAACAAATAAGGAAGGAAAGAATGAAGGAATGAAGGAGTAACCAAATGAAGGACAGACACAAATAACGAAAGAAAGAAGTAAGGAAGGAAGAAATAAGTGACCAAGTGAAAGGCATAAATAAATAACAAAAGAAAGAATGAAGAAAAGAAGGAGTAACCAAATGAAGGACAGACGCAAATAACGAAAGAAAGAAGGAAGGAATGCAAAAGCAACCGAATGAAAGACAGACGCACATAACGCAGGAGAGAATGAAGGAATGAAGGAGTGACCGAATAAAGGACAGACTCACATAACGAAGGAGAGAATGAAGGAATGAAGGAGTGACCGAATAGACGCAAGAAACAAAGGAACGTTGAGACATTCGTAAGCTGAAGTAATCTGTTCTGGTCTGTCTCTCATATTTGCTCTTTTATTCCCCTTTTTTAACAGCACAGGAGACAGCTCAAGGGCAGTAACACATAACAAACATCAACAGCAACAACAACAAAAGGCCGCTAGTCACTGCCCCAGTAACAGTAAACAGCATAAGAGGCCAAAAGAGAGTCGTGAGTCCGTTGATACACTTAACAAAGATTAATATTGAAACAGGTGTATGAATTTTGACGTCACTCAGGTAGCCAGCCAGTCAACAGGTGCGTCCCCGTAATTAGCAGGTGTGTGTACTGCACCTGCCGCGTCCAGCTGTTGGGTGACGGAGCTTTGAAAGGAACACTTCACGGGACGAACTTACGGGGGAGAATAATGAGGCCACTTTGTTAATGTGAAACTTGTCAAAGCGAGAAAATGGTAAAGGTAAAGTAGAGGAAGAAAAGTACCGAGGGAAAAGACAGAAGAGGAAGAGAGGGCGAAATAATTGGTTAGAGAAAGGGAGAAATGTAAAAAAAAAAGGAGAGAAAAGTGAAAGAAGAGGAAGAATAAAAGAGGGTAGAGAAAGGAAAATGAAGGACAAACAGAGGCGAAAGAGAAGGGAATAAAGATGGAGAAAAGAAGAGAAGAATTAAAAGAAGGAAAGACTGCTAGAAAAAAGTAGAGAAAAGAAGAAGAAAAAAATAGATAAAGGAAAATAAAAGATAAAAGAGAGGAAGAAAGGTAAAGAAAGGAGGAGAAAAGATGATTAAGGCAGAGGAAAGAGAAACGGAAAAGATGAAGAAAACTAGAAGAAAGGGAGAGGCATAGAATAGATAATAAACGACAGAAAGAGGAAGAATGTCAAAGGAAGAAAGGAGAAGAAAAGGAGAGAAAATCGAGGAGGAGGAAGAAGGGTCGATGAAAAAGGGAAATACGAAAGAAAAGGAAACAAATAGAAATAGGGAGAAAAAATGAAGAAGAGGAAGAGAGAGAGAAATACAAAGCTAGAGAAAGGGAGAAGAGTTAAAAGAGGTAGACAGATAGAAGGAAAAAGAACGAGAATGAGAGAAAGGAAGCGGAAGAAAAGTAGGAAAAAGGAGAGATAAGTTAAAGAAGAGAAAGAAAGGGAAAGGGAGAAAAGGGAGAGATAATCAAAAGAGGAAGAAGAAGGATGGAGGAAGATAAAACGGAAAGAGAGACAAAAGAGAAGTTAAGAGAAGAGGAAAACAGGAGAGAAAAGGAAAAGGGAAAAAATATAAATAAGGAGAAAAAGGAAAAGAGGAAGAAGAAAGAAAGAGGAAAAGAAGAAAAGAAAGACAAAAGAAGAGTAAAGAGAAAAAGAAAAGAGAAAAGGAAAATACGAAAGAAAATTAAAGAAAAAATAAAAATAGGGAAAAGAGGAGGAACAAGAATAAAGAAAAAGAAGGAAAGAAAGACAAAAGAAAAGTAAAGAGAAAAGGAACAAAGAAAAAGAAAATACGAAAGAAAAGTAAAAGAAAAATAGGAAAATGAAAGGAAAAGGAGGAGGAAAAAGGGAAAAAAGATAAAAGAGAAGTTTAGAGAAGAGGAACAAACGATAACAGGAAAATAGGAAAGAAAGGAAAAAAAATAATGAAAAAAAAGTCAGGCACATCGATTTCTACCTCAATGAAAAAAAATCTAAATAAAATATGCCCAAACAACCAAACCGCTTCCAAACCCAAGCTGAAAAAGTGATGACGGAAAAGAGAAAAAGGATCTGCTATATATTTCCGGCCTTCCCCCTCGTTCATTCTTTTCCCTCGTGTTTTCTTTCTTTCTTCTGTTTGGTCATTCATTCCCTCATTCATTCTTTCGTTCTTTGTTTTTTTTCCCATTCGTTCACTCATTCATTCCTTCATTCTCTTCCTAAACGTTTATGTTCCTGTAGTAGTAATAATAATAGTAGTAGTAGTAGTAGTAGTAGTAGTAGTAGTAGTAGTAGTAGGAATGGTAGTAATAGTGGTAGTAGCAGTGGTAGTAGTAGTAGTAGTAGTAGTAGTAGTAGTAGTAGTAGTAGTAGTAGTAGTAGTAGAAGTAGTAGCAGTAGTAGTAGTAGTAGCAGTAGTAGTAGTAGTAGTAGTAGTAGTAGTACATATGTAGTAGTAGTAGTAGTAGTAGTCGTAGTAGTAGTGGTAGTAGTAGTAGTAGTAGTAGCAGTGGTAGCAGTAGTAGTAGTAGTAGTAGTAGTAGTAGTAGTAGTACATATGTAGTAGTAGTAGTAGTAGTACATATGTAGTAGTAGTAGTAGTAGTACATATGTAGTAGTAGTAGTAGTAGTAGTAGCAGTGGTAGCAGTAGTAGTAGCCCCAACCCCCCTAACGCTACCCACGCACATCCTCTCACTTCCCGGGTCCCTGCTAACCCCGCCCCGCTGCCCAGTAGCTTCCCACCCCCGCCCGAGGGCCATAAATCACAGAGTATCTGACTCGGCGAACTGCTGATAATGATATCACTACTACTACTACTACTCAACTCAAATGTGTAGGGTCAGGTGCATTAGTCAGATTGTAAAGTGTTGGTGGCAATGGTAGTGGAAAAATAAACAATCATTCTAGTATTACCGTAAAGGCAGAGTAAGCATATGTAAGTGTATGTCTGTGTGTATGTATATGGGGGGAGACAAGAGTCAAAGTGGGGTCTGCTACTATTGCTCTATTCATCACCATAAATAGCAACTAAGATACACTAGCATGCATAATGGCACCGAAATGGAGCCCCCTCAATGTTGCGTTTGTTCGTCTCGAAATCAAAACTGTGTTCAGTGCTCGTGCGTAAGACGAGGCCAGCCCTGTGTGAACTGTAAGAGAGGTGGAGATTGTCGAAACCCAAACCCTCAACGGCAGGATGTGGAAAATGGTGAGCAACCACAAGTGGTGCTGGGTGGACAGGCCAATGAAGGCGCTGGAGATGATCAGGTGGAGGGGGGTGCAGGTGGCGAGAGACAAGGGCAGGGTGACCAAGGTGAGGACGCCTCGCGCGAGCTCCGCTTCTGGCAGAGGTGGACACTCGAGGAGACAGAGGAGTGGGTGCGAGACGCTTACAATCATGTGGTAACGTTTTCTCCCAATAACGTATTTGAGGCCCCGAGATGTAACGCCACCAAAACCTTGATAGAGGAGAAAACCTACTTCATTAGAGCGTACAACAACTCAACGCAAATCGCCCCTTACGCTTTAAAGATTCTGGCCATACTACCGCACCTCATATGCCAACGGACTCACAAAAAGTCGAAACAATCTGAGGACGTGAAGGCGGTACAAAGAAGAATGGAGCTGTGGAGGAAAGGGGACGTCCGGAAGCTACTTGACGAGGCTAAAACACTGCAGGAGAGACTAGGCAGACGTAACATTCGCAAGAAGGACAGTAACGACAGGGCTAGAAACTTTGCTGACAAGATGAGACAAGGCAAAGTGGCCATGGCAACTAGATCACTGTCAACAGAAGATGAGGCAGCGGGAGTCCTTCACATGACGGAAGAGACACGCCAGATCCTTAAGGACAAGCATCCAGATGCTAGACCTGCACACCCAGAAATGAAGTTCCTTGGGGACTACACCCCACCGCATCGAGTTGTCTTCGACCATATCAGCGGTGACGTGATCTGGAAGCACGCCCTTCACACGCAGGGAGCGGCTGGACCATCAGGCTTGGATGCCAAGGGGTGGAAACACCTCCTCAGTAAGAACATCTTTGGTAATCCAGCTGTGGATCTTCGCGACGCAATAGCCGCCCTAGCAAGAAAATTGGCGTCAGAGAATTGCCAACACCTCGAGCCTTTGATGGCCTGCCGGCTCATCCCGCTGGATAAAAAACCAGGCTGTCGCCCCATCGGGATAGGGGAGGTGCTCAGGAGGATCATAGGCAAGGCTGTCATGGAGGTGGTGAAGGACGACGTGAGGAAGGCGGTGGGAAACCTCCAAGTGTGTGCGGGTCAGCAGGCTGGGTGTGAAGCTGCCATTCACGCCGTCAGGAAAATGTTCGAAGACCCAGAATGCGAGGCGGTGCTGATGGTGGACGCTGCAAATGCGTTCAACAACATCAATAGGGAAACAGCACTGCACTGCAAGATGGCGCCACTATAAAAACACTCGCCTGCGCCAGAACGGGCTGTGCCGACCATCAGGCCCCACCTGGAAGAAACCTTGGGCCGACCATCAGGCCCCACCGGGAAGATGCCTACCGGCGCAATAGGCAGCAACGTAAAAAAAAAAAAAAAAAAAAAAAGTCAAAATCAAGTGCCCTATATCCGCCCAATATATTGAAAATACATATACGGAGCCTGCCAGACTGTTTATCAGCAGTCATAATGACCAACGACTTGGAGACCGGGTGGCCATACATTCCTCAGATTGCACCACTCAGGGCGACCCAGTGGCCATGGCAATGTATGCCCTGGGAATGACGAAGGTGCAGGACATCATCCGCCATGAAAATACCAACGTCAGTCAGGTTGCGTATGCGAATGATCTCACCGGGGTAGGAAAGTCTGCAGACCTCAGGAAATGGTGGGACCTCGTCAATGAACACGGCCCTAAAATAGGGTACCAACCCAACGCTACTAAGTCTGTGGTGATAGTAAAACCAGAGGCGTACGATCGGGCCGAAACCGCATTCCAGGGCAGTAACGTGAAGCTGTTAGTGACTGGCGAAAGATATCTCGGAGCAGTCATTGGAACACTTGAATACAGAATCAAACATGTGAAAACAACTGTAAAGCGCTGGGAGTCCAAATTGCAGAGGCTGAACGAGATCGCCAAAATAGAACCACAGGCAGCCCACGCAGCATTTACGTATGGTCTCAAGCAGAAATGGAACAACCTCATTAGGACAGTTTCTGTAGTTACTTCGTTACTAAAACCTCGGGAAGATGCTATCAGAAACAACTTCATACTTGCGATAGCAAATGGTAGATGCCCCAGCGACCAGGAGAGAAGGTTGCTGGAGTTGCCGCCAAGAATGGGTGGGCTCGGCATCATCAAACCCGCAAGATCTGGCAGAGTCTGAATTCGGGAACTCAATCCGAATCACAACCTGCTTGACCGGATATATTACCAATCAAAATGAAAGGGGAGAAGACAACCCTCAAGATATTAGGTCACTAAGGAATGAAATCTCCATAAGTAGAGAAGAAAAACAGAGAGACATTCTGAGTGATCTAATGAGAGAACTCCCAGAAGACACAAGGAGGAGGACAGATATTGCACAGGAAGTGGGCGCTTCAAACTGGCTAACCACACTACCTATCAGGGCAAAAGGCTTCAACTTAAACAAAAAAGAATTCACTGATGCCCTTGCCCTCAGGTATGGCTGGCCAGTGGATGGGCTCCCAAACATGTGTAACTGTGGCTCACCCTTCAACCAAAATCATGCCATGACATGCAAGAGAGGAGGTTTCGTCTGCATGAGACATGATGAAGTAAGAGACGTGACAGCTCAGATGCTGAAAGAAGTCTGCCACGACGTGACTGTGGAACCCATGCTGCTCCCTCTGCAAGGCGAACACCTCGCCAGACGCACCGCTAATGTTTCGAACGAAGCACGAGCGGATGTTAGCGCCAGAGGATTTTGGACTCGTGGACAAAGGGCATATTTTGATATAAGGATCTTTGATCCCATGGCCCATTGCCACAGAGACCTGACCCTTGATGCAGCCCACAGAAGAAACGAACAAGAGAAGAACAGAGCATATGAAGAAAGAATACAGAGTGTGGACCAGGGCTCCTTCACCCCGGTAGTATTCACGACGGCAGGAGGGATGGGACCAAGAGCGCAGAGCTTCTACGCAAGACTCGCCGAAACACTGGCGGATAAGAAACAGCAGCCAAGAAGCAGTGTGATCGCCTGGATGAGACGCAGGCTGTCCTTCTTCCTCCTGAGGTCAGCCTTGGTCTGCCTGAAAGGAACCAGGTCACCTGCACCCAAAACCACCCGCATTGCCGACCTGGACTTTGAGGCGACGGTGGTTGATAGTCGTATCAACCACAAGCTCTGTTAGCTTAAGAATAATATGTGTAGGAAGGGTTGTAATATTAAATAAAGATGGTTGTCGGCCACAGTCATTGGCGGGGTGGGGCCAATGAATTGCTTTGTGAAAGGATATGAGAAAACATACCGCTCACAACGCAACTCTAATAGATGGAGGCCCGTTAAAAATAAAAAAATGAAAAAATAAAGTAGTAGTAGTAGTAGTAATAGTAAATGCCGAAACCTTGCTTTTTTCTAGTTCTTCCAGAGATTTCTGGCACTTAGCCAAAAATTTATCCTCCAATTTCACTTCTTCATCTTTCCCTCTTCTCCTTAACCCTGACGGCAGCACCGCCGTCTCATCTATCTCTAAGGCTGAACTCGTCTCTCAAACTTTCCCTAACAACTCCACTCTGGACGACTCTGGGCATATTACTGCTACTCATCCCCCCTCTGACTCCTTTATGCCTGTTATTAAGATTCTTCGGAATGATGTTTTCTATGCCCTCTCTGGCCTCAACTCTCAGAAGGCTTATGAACCTGATGGAATGCCTCCTATTGTCCTTAAAAACTGTGCTTCCTTGCTGACGCCCTGCCTGGTCAAACTCTTTCGCCTCTGCCTGTCAACATCTACCATTCCTTCCTGCTGGAAGTATGCCTTCATACAGCCTGTGCCTAAGGAGGGTGACCGTTCCAATCCCTCAAACTACCACCCTATAGCCTTACTTTCTTGTCTATCTAAAGCCTTTGAATCAATCCTTAACCGGAAATTTCTTAAGCACCTATCCACTTTTGACCTTCTTTCTGATCGCCAGTATCGGTTCCGCAAGGGACGTTCAACTGGTGATCTTCTTGCTCTCTTAACTGACTCGTGGTCATCCTCTCTTAGGCGTTTCGGTGAAACTTTACTGTTGCGTTAGACATATCAAAATCCTTTAAAAACCTTTCCAGCAACGTCATGAGTCAAGTGCTACCTGGGGAAACATCAGCGATACTGGAGGCGGCAAAAGAGGGTCGACGCTCCGACCAGACCTGCACCTTAGCCTTCCCAGCCTGCCCTGGCACATATCTTTGCTTTCCAAACTACCCTCCTACGGTTTCTATCCTTCTCTCTGTACCTTTATCTCCAGTTTCCTCTCTGACCCATCTATCTCTGCTGTAGTAGACGGTCACTGTTCTTCCCCTAAACTTATTAACAGTGGTGTCCCGCAGTGCTCTGTTCTGTCTCCCACTCTCTTTCTGTTACTCATTGTTGGTCTTCTTTCCAAAACGAACTGTCCTATCCAGTCTTACGCCGATGACTCTACTCTGCATTACTCAACTTCTTTTGATAGAAGGGCAACTCAACAGGAACTAGACGATTCCAGGCTGGAGAATGTAGAACGCTTAGCCTCAGTCAGACCTTACTATCATTTTCGATTGGGGCAAGAAGAACCTGGTGTACTTCAACGCCTCAAAAACTCAATTTCTTCGCCTATCAACTCGACACAATCCTCCAAACACCTACCCCCTATTCTTCGACAACACTCAACTGTCACCTTCTCCTTCAGTAAACATCCTCGGTCTATCCTTACCTCAAAATCTCAACTGGAAACTGCACATCTCCTCTCTCACTAAATCAGCTTCCTCGAGGTTGGGCGTTCTGTTTTGTCTCCGTCAGTTTTCTCCCTTGCACAGATGTTATCCATATAAAGGGGCCTTGTCCGCCCTCGTATAGAGTATGAATCACATGTGTGGGGGGGCTCCACTCACACAACTCTCCTGAAAAAGGTAGAGTCAAAGGCTCTTCGTCTCATCAACTCCTCTCCTCATACTGACCGTCTTCTACCTCTTAAATTTCGTCGCTATGTTGCCTCTCTAACTTTTATCGATATTTTTATGCTGACTACTCTTTTAAACTTGCTAACTGCACGCCTCCCTCCTTCCACGGCCCCGCTGCATTCGACTTTCTACTCTAGCTCATCCCTATACTGTCCAAAACCCTTATGCAAGAGTTAACCAGCATCGTCACTCTTTCATCCCTTACACTGGTAAACCCTGGAACAGACTTGCTCCGTTTGCCTATGACTTGACCTCTTTCAAGAAGAGTGTATCAAGACACCTTTCCACCCGAAATTGACCTCTCTTTTGGCCATTCTTTACTTTTGTCTAATGTGGGAGCGGTGAGCAGGGTACTTTTTTTTCAACACTTTTTGTTGCCCTTCAGCCCTCTCCGTTGTTATGAAAACAAATGGAAGTAGTAATAGTAGCAGTAATGGTGGTAGTAGTAGTAATAGTGGTAGTCGTAGTCGTAGTAGTAGTAGTAGTAGTAGTAGTAGTAGTGGTGGTGGTAGTAATGGTAGTAGTAGTAGTAATAGTAGTAGTAGTAGTAGTAGTGGTATCAATGGTAGCAGTAGTAGTAGTAATGGTAGTAGTAGTAGTAGTAGTAGTAGTAGTAGTAGTGGTGGTAGTAGTAGTAGTAGTAGTAGTAGTAGTAGTAATGGTAGTAGTAGTAGTAGTAGTAGCAGTAGTAGTAGCAGTAGTAGTTGTTGAAAGTGATGTATTGTCCATATTTTCTTCGTTTCTTTCTATTAAAAGCCAATCGACAAACAAAAGTCGTGTCCAGAGCAACATATTGGAACACATACACACACATACACACACACACACACACACACACACGCCCGCCCGCTCGCCCGCACGCAGGCACGCACGCACGCACTCACCGTCTTCTTCCCGTGGCTCGTGACGCGGCACCTCAGCGTCGCCGTCCCGCCCAACAGCGCCGTCACGTTCCCGGAGGCACGGGTGTCGAACGATGGCGGCTCGGGCGGGGCTGCTGGCGGGAGTGGCTGCCGGGGGAGGGGCGGCGTGTGTTCCTCCTGAAGGTGGGGCTGACGGGCGGCGGAGCTCA